>NC_134358.1:523943814-524243814 GCF_048569485.1 Anomaloglossus baeobatrachus
TTCAATCATACTAGGTGCATAGTCAGAACACTAGTAAATGTTAAGTATGATTGCTGGTCATAGAAAAAATCCCCAATCGGAATATTTACGCAGTAAACTTATACATGTTTGGAGTCTCCGAACTCTTAATGACCTGAGGCATCACACCAACACATCAGTTTTACTATATAGTGAACAAAGTGAATAAAATATTCCCAAAACAATGGTGCAATTACATACAGCAGCCATTCTAATAAAACATAGGGGTGCACTCTTAAATTGATGACATAGATTTTCATTAAAAAATGTTAACAAAGTTATAGAGAAACAAAATAAATTGAAAAACCTTCTTTTAATGTCCTATAATTGGAAAAAAAATCCACCTGCTTTGGGGACGTTTCTAGAGTAAGTTACACATCTTTAGTGATGTAACCTACGATGAATTTGATGGGCGGACATAACCACGCCTGTTCCCACCCATGCGCTGCGCATCCTATGCTTGTATTGGTGTAGCTGACCGACACAGTGGTGTAAATACCAAAAATCACAATGTTTTTGTACAACTTCCAAGTTGTGAAAACATTGCAACCTATTAAAGAGAGCCAACCAGCAGGATTTTGCTGTATAAAGTAAAGGCAGTGGCATACAGGCAGTAAGATGCTGAATCCAGACAGACCTGTTAGGCTAAGTTCACACATCAGTTTTTTCCAATCAGGGTACAATCCGGTTTGTGCCTGATGCAACGGATCCGTCTCAGATTGTGCAAAAACGAATGCGACGGATCCGGTAAAAAACGGATCCCTTTTTTGGGGTTTTTTAGGTTTTTTTTTAATGCTGAGAGAGAGACCCCATCATCATCGCACAAACACCGGCACTACCGCCCCCACCATCACGGCACATGCAGGCACTCTCGCACACATCATCACCGAACATGCAGGCACTCCCGCACGCATCATCACCGCACACCCAGGCACTCTCGCACACACCATCATTGTTGCACATACACCGGCACTCCCGTATGCACTATCACCGCACATACACCGGCACTCTCGCACGTATCATCACCGCACACACAGGCATTACCTCAGTGACGTCCCCGCTGACAGCACGACTCCCTTCAGTTGCTGCGTGGAGCTCTTGGGAGTGGCGGTGTTCTACTGCCGCTCCTGTCAGCTTCATGTAGCAGAGCTGAAATCGTCGTGGGACCTCTGTGGATTACGTCGGACCTGGAGGGATATTTGGGGATTTTAATAAAATGGTGAAAGAGGGTGTTTTTTTGTCTTTTATTCCAAGTAAAGTAGTTTTTTGGGTGTGTGTGTTTATTTACTTTCACTTACAGGTTAATCATTAGGGGTGTCTCATAGACTCCTGCCATGATTAACCACTTATTACCCCGATTGCCACCGCACCAGGGCAATTCAGGATGAGCCGGGTACATTCCCGGGACTGTTGCATCTAATGGATGCGGCAATTCCGGGCGGCTGCTGGCTGATATTGTTAGGCTGGGGGGCTCCCCATAATGTGGGGCTCCCCATCCTGAGAATACCAGCCCTCAGCCGTGTGGCTTTATCTTGGCTGGTATCAAAATTGGGGGGAACCGCACCTTGTTTTTTTTTATAATTATTTATTTATTTATTTTACTGCACATATAGACCCGCCCACCGGCGGCTGTGATTGGTTGCAGTGAGACAGCTGTCACTCAGCATGGGGGCGTGTCTGACTGCAACCAATCATAGGCGCCGGTGGGCGGGGAAACCAGTGAATACGAGATTGAATAATGGGCGGCAGGCATTTTCAAGTCAGGAGAAGCCGCCAGAGCAGTGTGACAGCCGTGCAGCGCCGCGCCCGTGATCGGTGAGTAGGAAAGAGAGAGTGAATGAGTCAGTGAGTGAGTCAGTGAGTGAGAGAGTTTGAGAGAGAGTGACTGATTGATTTTCTGACAAGCAAAGACTTTTTATCACTTCTGGGCATGCTCAGAAGTAAAACCCGGATCCGGTACATGCTTCCAGCGTTTGATGCATGCCACCTGATCCATAGACTTTCATTATGCACCATGCCGTACAGCGCCGCACCCGGTTCTGTGCGTTTTTTTGCCGCAGGCAAAAAACGTTCCTCTCTGCGTCCTGTGCGGCCGCCGGAGTGATGATTTTTTCCGCATCCGGCAAAAACTAGATCAAACGCAAGTACATGCGGCACAATCTGGCATTAATAAAAGTCTATGAGAAAAAACCGCACCCGGCAGCAAAAAAAAACAAACGGATGCGTCTTTCCCGCAAATTGCCGGATTGTGCCGCAGAGCAAAAACCTGATGTGTAAACATACCCTTATAGAAAGCTCCGATGCTTGGCTGATGAAATATCTTTAATCAACGTTCCAGAAATACACTTTGATTGTGTGCAGCGGGGACGGGGCCTTTGTGGGTCGGGTTCTCGGTATTTATTCCTCCTCTGGCGTCCTCCTGGCTTTCCCCCTTTTCTTTATTTGAATATCGCACAGCACCACAATTGCAGCGCGTCTTCATTACCACAGTATTCTGTCTTCATTAATATACGTCCGTGTGACGCCCTGGCCGGGCCAGGTAGTCACAAATAGGCCCCTGCATAACACCAGTCCCATATAGGTATCATCAGCCAACCATATTAAACCCTAGTCACCCCCCTCAGGGCTAGACAGACACACCAGGGGGCAGAACCAGGTGGTTGGAAGACGCCCACCGAGGAGTCTAGACAGCTCAGGGCAGGAAAACACACAGTTCAGTCTCTGTTCAGGTTCAAGTTGGAGAGGAGTGTGGGCTGGAGCTGTGTGCAGCTCCAGCAGAGGCGAAACCCCAATTTGAGCAGGTGTCAGGGTTGGAGCCCTGGTGCCTTTGGCTAGGAGGCAGACAGTGGTCTCTGTCTGCAGGAGTCGGGAAGACAGCTCGGTGGAACCGAGGTGGACCGGGACAGGGTTGTAGCCCGCTGGTACCGACCCGGGGAACTGACCTGGAAACCAGAGCACAAGAGAGGGTACTCGGACCCTGAAGCTGGGATCAAAAATGACTGGACTCAGCTAATTAACCGATTGAGGCCAGGACTAGAGGTCCTGTCCCACCCAAAGTCCCTAATAGAAGACAACAGCCCAACAAGGGGGATAAACAGGCCACCGCCAAGGCTCAGAGATCCAACGGGCCAGCGTCTGCGGGCAAGGGCTCCTTAGGCCACATCCAGCCGGGAGCGGACTCTTGGAGTTGCAAGCACAGGTAGTCCACCTTACAAAAAGGTGCAGGAAAAAGACAGAGACCACCAGTCAGGTGGGGGACCAGAACGCAGCCGGCTGCGGGCACCGACCACCATCACCTTGGTTTATCAGAGACTCACGTGTTCTTTCATAGTGAGTACACCAGCACCCTGCAGTCGCCCATCCCCCTGCACTAACAACCAAACGGGTCCCGGGGCCACCATCCCTGCCCACGGAGGGGTTAACAACTTGCTGCACAACATCTCCCCCGGGTGCCCCGTCACAGCAGTGGTGGTGTCCAACCTCACCACACACCGTGGGTGGTGTCACGAACTCTAATACGGCCCAGCCGTACATATACGTCCCCAAATCCAAAATCCCCCCTTTTATACGGAGTGTCCGCAGAGAACCCCCGGGTCCGGAGCCCCTTGAGACACCCGCCAGAGAGCCCGTACCCGAGCAACGGCAGGCTGCTGAGCACGGGGGCAGCACATCCGCGCATGCACGTTCCACGATCTCTGGCTCCATTTTATTGCCAGAGGCCTGGGGAGGCTGGAGAGTAGAGCATACGGGCCTGGGGAGGCTGGAGAGGAGCGCACACGGGCCTGGGGAGGCTGAAGAGGAGCGCACACGGGCCTGGGGAGGCTGGAGAGGAGCGCACACGGGCCTGGGGAGGCTGGAGGGGAGCGCACACGGGCCTGGGGAGGCTAGAGAGGAGCGCACACGGGCCTGGGGAGGCTGGAGAGGAGCGCACACGAGCCTGGAGAGGAGCACACACTGGCCTGGGGAGGCTGGAGAGGAGTGCACGGAGGCCTGGGGAGGCTGAAGGGGCTCAGACAGGCCTGGAGGCACAAACCTGAGGGATGCTGGGGCAGCCGCTCCTCTTCTGTGGGATGAGAGCTGAGCACATTGCAGGCTTACAACGCCCACAAAGTATGTCCTCCAGTGTATGCATGGCTGAGCCTAAAATGTATGGGCTCCTTCCAGGTTGGTGGACATGTATTGTATGCGAGATTTAAAGGGCCAGCAGCCAGCAATACACGGCTGCCACCTGAGCACTCCTGTCTCTGGGAATCTGCCCAGGGGCCGCAGGAAAGATCATCGCAGGCCACATATGTCCCGCGGGCCAAAGGTTCTCCACCCCTGTAATAGGCCGGTTTCAGACGTCCGTGTTTAATCAGGTAACAGTCACACGCATGGTTATGGTCACACGTGTGACATCTGTGTTTGCATACTTGTGACACGTACCGGGTAAAACACGTATCTCTGCAAATGAAAAGATGTCCTATATTTACCTATATCCAGCGATGCTGTCTTTGGCTCTGCTGCGTCCCGCTCCTCACCCCCGCTCATTATTTTCATTGATTATTCACTGCCAGAGGATTTGGAAGCCGGAGCATTGCGGAGACAGCGCCGGAGACAGCACCGCCAGGGACATCGCCGGTGACAGGTGAGTATACAGCAGTTTGTGCAGTGACATCCAGGGGGTCATCGGAGTTCCCAATGAACTGTCATGAACCCCTGGAAGTCACCATCGTGACACTCGCTGTAGCGCAGTTGTCGCAAGGGTGTCATCGGGAAGTCATCAGAGTTCATTGGGAAATCCGATGACCTCCTGGACGTCCCTGCACACACACTGCTGGCAGGATACTTACCTGTCACTAGCGATATTCCCAGCGATGCTGTCTCCAGCGCTGTCACCATGATGCCCCTGCTCCCAGCTACTCACTGCGGTGAATAATCAATGAAAATAATGAGCGGGGGTCAGGAGTCGGAGACAGCATCGCTGGAACAGATAAATATAGAAAATCTTTTTATTTAAAAACCCATGTTTTCTCCGGTCCGTGTCACACTGATGTCACACGGATCACATCAGTGTGCGATCCGTGTGACACCCGTGCTGCTGGAGAAACAACGGGCACGTCTTCGTGTGAAATAGCGGGGCCACATGGTCTGTGTGAAAACATGGCCGTGTGAGTACAGAATAGGGTAACATGGATACGTGTGACATCCGTGTTAAAAACGGATGTCACACGTACCTAAAACACGGACATCTGAAACCAGCCTTAAAGGGAAGGTGTCGTTAACAAAAAAAAAATTTCAAGAACTGAAAACATGTAAAGTATTAATGTTTTGTTTAAATATTATTATTTGTTTTTAAATGAGCAAAATATAAAAAAAAAATAAAAAGTTTGATATTTTCCACTATACATGTGCTCCACACGTAGACATGTCCGCTTTTTCTCCGGCATCACGGGTGTCACACGTAACGCAAACGTACCACACGGATGTGTTCCGTGTGACACGCAGCGGAGAAAACACATGTGTCTGCTAGAAAAAAAAAAACTCACCTTCTCCAGCACTGCTGTCTCTGCCACTGCTGTCACTTGCTTCCGACCGCCGCTCATTATGCTCATTGCATATTCACTGCGGCCAGAAGCAGCAGCAGCGGGGGGTCGGCTGGACTGGAGACTGAAGATCAGCACCACGGACAGTGAAGCCAGGGACAGGTAAGTAGAATGTTCCCGTTCTCTGTGTGTTATCACGGATAACACATGGAGAAGACACGTGTGCCATAAAAACGGCTCACGAAGGGCATTACGCACCTTTGACACGTCCGTGAAAAACGTGCGTGGTTTTTCACGGACGTGTGAAAGGCCAGAGACTGCATACGGCTTGAAATCTAGCCAATAAGAGTCCAGTCTTATCCAATGGAGACCTCATGGGTATAAGAAGGAGGACTGTCCATTGCACGGCTAGTGTCTTGCTACATGATACCAATCTAGGACCTGCGGATCCGATTGGCACGCCATAACCAAACCTGGATTATAATACTATATGGACTTCAGCATCGAATGAAAGGATTCGGCTGAGATATTAAGAACTACCTAAGGAAGGAATCCAGCTTGGGACAATCTAGTCACCTGACTACAGGCTTTGCGGTCCTCAGACAGCTTCCGAACTCTGGTGCTATTCCATTCTCGGTGGGTGCCCGCAGAAAGCGGGGTTCTGCTAGTTTGGAGTAAGTAGCCCTGGAAGCTCTGAGGCACGGACATTCTAATCCCTGGTGAGCCAGCGGAAGGGTGATAAATTGTTAGCGGTTACATTCTGTGGCAATGCTGGTTATGTGCCATATGCACATAAAGTCTTAATATTGTGATTCCTTCATCCTGTGTTATCTGAGTAGTGTTCCGCCCACGGTTAAGGAGGTCGGGCATTCAGTTGGAATGAACCCTGGGCCATGCTGTCTTTCTAAAGGCGGAAGGGCCAGCGGACGAGAGTACCCACTGACCCCCGTGTCTCCACACATACACTTTACCAGTCTAGGTGTCTCACTCCTTACAAATGGGAAAACATTTTCAGAATTATCATGCACATGATTCATTTTTTTTCCAGACTGAAATGGAAAAATGATGCATTTTTTTTAAATAAGGAGCATGTCAATGCTTTCAGTATTTTTACAGCTTTTTTCCTCCATTGAAACCAATGAGAGTGCAAAAACGCAGCAAAAACATCACGAGTGAAGATAGCTTAAAGGGTAGAGGAGGCGGTTTTCCTGTCTAGTTAAATATTTCTTATATAGAAGGCATTATATAGGAAAGAATGTTTCCTAACATTTTTTCCATTTATATCCATTTTATCTTCTGTTTGGTATCTTTTATTGTCAGTCCATAAAAAAGCGTAATACTCTGACAACATTGTGCCCAGCAGTGAGCTGAGAGTCAGAGATGGGTCCAGGCATCTTCCCCATGCTGTTCCCAATCTATTTGAGCTCTGTTTTCATCCATTTCAGTGATTTTCCTGCCCTCAGACCTCCTGGGAGGGTCTCCCAGAAAAATGCTTGAGTTTCCCATTCACTTCCATTATGCTCGTTACTTGAGATGAGCACTCGAGCATTAGAAATTGCTTGACTCGAGTACCGACCACCCGAGCATTTTAGTGGGTGCCCATCATTAGTCTTGTGCAGTAATTCGGATATTTTTGACCCTCTACTTCATATTACTGAATGTTTTCAATCTATTTAGGCTATTGATTAATGGGTTAATAAATAGGGATGATCGAATACCTCAAATATTCGGATTCGCGAATATCCGACGAAGAGGTCGCCGCTATGTGAATATTCGATGCGCAATGTAAGTCTATGGGAAGCCCGAATAGTTCCGAATAGTTGTTATTCGGGTTTCCCATAGACTTACATTGCGCATCGAATATTCGCGAATAGTCGAATAGCGGCGACCTATTCGTGAAGCCGAATATTTGAGGTATTCAATCATCCCTATTAATCAACTAAACCTAGTAGCCAACAGATTTGCAGGATCCTTAGGATAGATTATTGGTACTTTCAAGAAATACTGACAAACAAAAGTTAATATCAAGATCAGTTTTGTAGAAAAAGAATTACATTTCTTCTTTTTTATTGGGAGAGGGACAAGTGGTTACAATGGGCAGCAATGACACTATTAAAATAGTTTATTTTTAAGGCTATGTTTACATTTCCGTTTTTTTGCATCAGTCACCTGCGTTGCTTGACGCTTGTGACTGATGCATTGTATAACGGTTGACAAGAAATGGAATTGATTGTCATGAGAATGCGGATTCCTTTGTTGATATTATTTCAGTATAAAAACGAGACAGAGAGAGAGAACGATCAGCTGATCTCTCTCAAAAGCCGGCCGCTGATCGCTCTGGCCGCTGGAAGTGAATTTACAGTCGATCATGGTTTTTTACTGTGCGCATGCTCACAGTAAAAAACCAATCCGCTGCACAAAAAAAACGTTACATTCAGCATTGCTCCTGCCTGATGGTCAGTCAGTAAATGACTGATGGTCAGGCGGTGGATGCAACGCAAGCCCATCAGTCACAATCTGTCCTTAATAGAAGTCTATGGGGAACAAACGGATTCCTGCAAAATATTTTGCAGGATACCGTAATTCCTCGACGACGGATTGTGACTGAGGCAAAACAACGGAAATGTGAACATAGCCTATGAAGGCACAAGATGCAGTACCATTTCCAACCACTGGGTGCATTCAATTAGTTTTTGGGAAATAATTTTGGTACAATTTAGAAATATTGGTATCCTCTGAATAGTTTTTGCTAAATTAAATTTTGCATTTCCTATATAGTAATAACCACTATTTCACAGTGTTTTAGGGTAGAGATACTTGCCAGTTGGTATTTTGTGAGCCACATTTAACTTTACAGTGAACCTATAGTTTCTAGTGACTTAACAAGAATATGTTAGCATCGGAATTGTCGCATCTAATGGATGCGACAATTATGAGGCGGCTGCAGGCTTCTATTTTTAGGCTTGGGTGTCTCAATAACCATGGGCCTCCCCAGCCTCAGAATACATGCCCTCAGCTGTCGGTTTTATCATGGCTGGGGATCAGAATGGGAGGGGGGTTCACTGCACACCGTTTTTTAAAATTATTTATTTAAATAATTTTTTAAAAAGCGGCATGGGGTCCCTTTTATTTTGATACACAGCTGAGATAAGCAGCGGGTAGCCGCCTGCTTTACCTGCGCTGGGTATCACAATATATGGGAACCCCAAGCCATTTTATTTATTTATTTTTACACCACTATAAGGATAAAGACAGCAAGTGTGGTAACAACCAATCACAGACACTATCACACAAGGAGGAGGTACGGGCTGACTGTAACCAATCACAGACTCCAGGACTTACCATGGGTGAGGGAAGCAGTGAATATGTATGAGAGGTAATGATTGGACCCGGAAGCAGTGTGACAGTTGCGTGGGAGACTCGGTAAGCATAACGATCATGCGCTGCAGAGGCTATAGAGGGCACACTTTGCAAACTTTTTAATGAAACCCAATTACAAAAGTGATTTCTAATCAAAAACATACATTTAGGTAAAAAAAAATATGGACAATCCCTTTAAGCAAAACTTGGCAGCATTATATACTGTTAATGAAGAAGTGCTTAGAAAAAAATGCAGGTTTGGATGCCACTGATGAAAGAGTTTCTTTTGCCTCTAGTAGCCATCACATTCTTCTCTCCAAATTACTAAGAATACCCCCTCTAAACTAACCCTCCATAAGTAATCATCACTGGGTCCTCTTAATCAGACAAAGTCCTAATAGCCAGCCCAATATTCCGGCCATAAATACTACAAGTTATCTAAATTACAAAACAACTAATTATGCTGAATGAAATGTGGTAGACCAGACATCCGCAGGGACATTCACACTGGTGCCATCACTATGTACTGAGAGACAAAGTTATTACACAGAAACATGATAGCGAGACCACATCATATAAGCATCAGACATTCATGGTGCCTTCCCATAGATTCCTTGTACATTTCTTATGTGGTCAGTGAGATATACATAGTGGTTTACATTCCAGTACATGGATTACAAAACGCAGATAGAACGACCAGGATGTCAGTAATGAGCTTCAAGACACAAGGGAATATCTGTGTTATGGAAGAAGCGGATCATCACGTAGAAGATAAATTCTACATCTTAGAATAGGCATAAGATAAGAAATGACGGTAAATTAGCAAATAAAATGGAAACGAAACTTATAATTATTATACTGTAGAGCAGCCAATTATTCCCTGTTTGTCGTAGGAAAAAAGAATGGTCTTCTTTGATTCCCAGGAGGTACCGTATTTTTCGTTTTATAAGATGCACCAGATTATAAGACGCACCCCAAATTTAGAGAGAAAAAAGGTAAAAACAAGGGGGGGTCCGTCTTATTCTCCAGTGGGGTCTTACCTGAGGGAGGGGCGGCAGCGGTGGTGGAGCAGGATCACAGGAGGCAGGGGTGGTGCTGGAGTAGGTGGAAACTGCAGGTGCTGCAGTGGGGGCTGTGCTGGCAGCGGTGGGGGCTGTGCTGGCTGCAGGAGCCGTGCTGGGTGTGTGGAGCAGGGCGGTGTGGCGAGTGTCACAGATGCTCTGTTGGCAATGCGGGCTTCAAAGAAATGGCACCCGGAGTCGGCGCATGTACAGTTCTCTGCTGTATGACAAGGCGAAATTTCATCTGCACATGCACCACCTCCAAAGGCCAGTTTCCTTAAGTCTTTTGCTGGGATCAATGGGCTGGAGGCGGCACATGCACAGATGAGATCTTGAACCGAGAGCTCCGTATGCGCACGCGCTGACCCCAGGCACCCGCATCACCGACAGAGCATCTCACCCACCGCACCACCCTGCCTCATACAGCCCCCACTGCAGCCAGCAGAGCCCCTACTGCAGCCAGCACAGCCCCACCGCAGCCAGCACAGCCCCCGCCACGGCCAGCACAGCGCATTGCAGCCAGCCCAGCTCCCATTCCCCACCTCCCGGTAAGCTATATTCACATTATAAGAAGCACCCCTCACTTTCCTCCCAAATGTTTGGAAGGAAAATTGCGTTTTATAATCTGAAAAATACTGTAAGTTCGCTGACATGGCTGGCAACTGCTTATCCACTTCTGCCTATGGCAATAAAGGTGCATGCTTGAATAATCTGAGAATACATTCTTAAGGCCCCTTCACACTAAGCAACATCGCTGCTAACGAACAACTTTTGTGACATAACAGTGTAAGGGGTAGTCGGACCCCCCGAACCGGGAAAGAGAATCCCCCCCTGAAGACGCCACAGGAGTATGGTGGCACATTGTACCATGTTATGTGTTATGTACGGTTCTTCCTCCCCTAGGTGCCAGTGTAGTGAGTGGTTCCCCTGGTAACAGTGACAGGGAAGGAAGGGGCAGGGCAGCCTAGGAGGGAAGAGAAGGGGGGGTTGGGCTCTGAATGCAGGGCAGTGTGCTGTGAGATGTAACATGGGAGAGAGCTGAGGAGAAGTGCCGGGGCAGAGTGCAGGAGTGGGTGCTGTGGCAGTGGAGCGAAGAAGTTGGAGCTAATCCGGAGCCGGTAGTGAGTACTGGAGCCATCCCCTAGTTCAATACAAATCCCTGGGAAAGGGCTGGACTAAAATCGGGATAGGAGTACCACTGCTAGGGGGATAACAATTGTCCCCTGCAGGCAAAGGAAAGTGCCCGTAGAGAAAATGGAAACAGTTTTCGTAGAAAAGGACTTGTAACGTACTAAAGTAAGCCTGCTGCAAACAGAAAGATGGAAGCTTTGTTTAATAAAACGGTGTTTGGTTTATCTGCTGCCTGCAATTGTCTCTTTCCTGAAAGTGAAGAAGGAGCTGGAGAGCACAGAAAGAACGCTGTCATGAATGGGCCCCATGCATCCACACTCTGCCCCAACAACACACCTGTTTTGCAAGTAACGGCCGGGCCGGGGTTCAGCCTGCGGCCCACAAGGCGAGGGGAGCCGACTACACCCCCTGAGGCGCCCCCTGCCCCCGTTACATTTTGGCGTAGTCGGCAGGATCGGGCTCGCATGCGAGAGACCCCGACCAGAAACTGTGAAGATGACCAAGTGGTGCCTGATGTGCTGTACGGGCCACAAAATGGCGGCAAGATGGCAGCCGTCTTCATGGGTTTACTTAAGGCGCGAAAATTTGGCGCCAAACGAAAAGTGCTGGGCTGGCCTGGGCGGAGGAAGAAGCCCAGAGTGAGCGGAGTGCACCGCCCAAAGAGGGGAGGTACCAGCCCCAAGAAGCTGCAGAGGTCCGGAGATGTGAGCGGCGCTGCAAGAAACAGAAGGCATCGCCAGCACAGCATGGACCCGGTGAGTGAAGCCGGGGGCGGAGTTTGGGCCGAATCGGAGAAAGAAGTACCGGAGCCACAGCCATGTTACGAGCCGTTCCACAGGCTACCCTGCTTACCTGGACAATCCCTCTCCGAATCTGTGAGGGCCCAGTGGGCTGAATGGCTGCGTGCATACCACCCAGCGTGAGGGTTAATCATCCGGAAGAAAAAGATCTGTTTGTTGTCGAAAGCCGGTACTGTTGGAAGCCGGTGAGTGTTTATGGTTAAAGCTACGTTAAAAGAACTGAACCCGGGAATAGAAGAATGCAGGGACTATGCATGGACTTCTCCCGCGACTGTTAAGTAAAGAACCCTTTTGTTTCTGTTGGTCACGGCTCATCTAAGACCGGGAGCGCTTGAGGAGAGCCTCCGGGCAGAAGATCAGCCAAGACCGGGAGCTCCCCTGGAGGGACTCCGGGCACCGGACTTGCGTGCCAATCTGGTGTGCTTTGATACGTTAGTTTTAAAATGTTTGTTTATTGATAAGAAAGAAAAAGAATACTGCTGAAGAAACGTGTGTGTGTTTTCTATATGCGCTGTCTTGCAGGTGCGGAACCTCGCCAGGAGGCTGAGGTTAAAGAGGGGAGGAATGTAAGGGGTAGTCGGACCCCCGAACCGGGAAAGAGAATCCCCCCCTGAAGACGCCACAGGAGTATGGTGGCACATTGTACCATGTTATGTGTTATGTACGGTTCTTCCTCCCCTAGGTGCCAGTGTAGTGAGTGGTTCCCCTGGTAACAGTGACAGGGAAGGAAGGGGCAGGGCAGCCTAGAAGGGAAGAGAAGGGGGGGTTGGGCTCTGAATGCAGGGCAGTGTGCTGTGAGATGTAACATGGGAGAGAGCTGAGGAGAAGTGCCGGGGCAGAGTGCAGGAGTGGGTGCTGTGGCAGTGGAGCGAAGAAGTTGGAGCTAATCCGGAGCCGGTAGTGAGTACTGGAGCCATCCCCTAGTTCAATACAAATCCCTGGGAAAGGGCTGGACTAAAATCGGGATAGGAGTACCACTGCTAGGGGGATAACAATTGGCCCCTGCAGGCAAAGGAAAGTGCCCGTAGAGAAAATGGAAACAGTTTTCGTAGAAAAGGACTTGTAACGTACTAAAGTAAGCCTGCTGCAAACAGAAAGATGAAAGCTTTGTTTAATAAAACGGTGTTTGGTTTATCTGCTGCCTGCAATTGTCTCTTTCCTGAAAGTGAAGAAGGAGCTGGAGAGCACAGAAAGAACGCTGTCATGAATGGGCCCCATGCATCCACACTCTGCCCCAACAACACACCTGTTTTGCAAGTAACGGCCGGGCCGGGGTTCAGCCTGCGGCCCACAAGGCGAGGGGAGCCGACTACACCCCCTGAGGCGCCCCCTGCCCCCGTTACAACAGCGATGTTGCTAGTGATGTTGCTTAAGGCCACGTCACACACAGAGATAAATCTTTGGCAGATCTGTGGTTGCAGTGAAATCATGGACGCATTGTTCCATTTGTACACAGCCACAAACCTGGCACTGATTGTCCACAATTTCACTGCAACCACAGATCTGCCGCAGATTTATCTCTATGTGTGACAGGGCCTTTAGTGTGACATCCAGCAACAACCTGGCCCCTGCTGTGAGGTCGTTGGTTGTTGCTGAATGTCCTGGGCCATTTTTTAGTTGTTGCTGTCCCGCTGTGAAGCACAGATCGTTGTGTGTGACAGCGAGACAGCAACAACTAAATGTGCAGGCAGCAGGAGCCGGCTTCTGCGGACACTGGTAACCACGGTAAACATCAGGTAACCAAGAAGCCCTTTCCTTGGTTACCCGATATTTACCTTCGTTACCAGCCTCCGCCGCTCTCACGCTGTCAGTGCCGGCTCCTGCTTCTTGCACATGTAGCTACAGCACACATCGGGTAATTAACCCAATGTGTGCTGTAACTAGGAGAGCAAGGAGCCAGCGCTCAGTGTGCGCTGCTCCCTGCTCTGTGCACATGTAGCTGCAGCACACATCGGGTAATTAACCCGATGTGTGCTGTAACTAGGAGAGCAGGGAGCCAGCGCTAAGCGGTGTGCGCTGCTCCCTGCTCTCTGCACGTGTAGCTGCGTGCACTGGTAACCAAGGTAAATATCGGGTTGGTTACCCGATATTTACCTTACTTACCAAGCGCAGCATCTTCCACGCGGCGCTGCTGGCTGGGGGCTGGGACACTGGTTGCTGGTGAGCTCACCAGCAACTCGTGTAGCCACGCTCCAGCGATCCCTGCCAGGTCAGGTTGCTGGTGGGATCGCTGGAGCGTCGCTTAGTGTGACATCTCACCAGCAACCTCCTAGCAACTTACCAGCGATCCCTATCAGGTTGGATCGTTGTTGGGATCGCTGGTAAGTTGTTTAGTGTGACTGGGCCTTTACACTGGCACTTCCATAATCAGTTTGGAGATAAAAGAAAAGTGCAACAAACACTGTCCCATTAATTGGTGGCCTGGTTTAGAAAAAAAAATTCAAATAAAATACTAGGAAATAATGAGTTAAGAGAGAATGGTCCATCAGTCAAGACCCTCATCTATTAGAGAAGAGTGCAGCCGCGCAGTGAGTACCTCACTCTGGATCACCCAATGAGTTATGCATAACCCTAAAAATATAACCAAAACGGGTTAATGGTTAACGATTTCCCCTGGGATTGCACTGCAAAGCAAGTGAACGCTCACTGTTGGGTTTTCTCATAGATTAAAACTATGAGACCCAGCACCAGGATGCCAATTTTTCATTAAAGGGATATTTGCAGCTCAGGTATTCATGTCTTATACACTTTGCGCTACATCTATGTTGATGACTAGAGATGAGCAGACCCGTGGAAGTTCCGTTCGGTGGGTGCAGCTGGACTTTAGATAAAGTTCTATTCTGGACCTGGACTTGACCTGAACTCCAATGGAAGTCACTGATTGGGCAGTTCACGTCTCCGCTCACGTATAGCCAGCCATAAACAGATCACTTCCGGGGGATGGCACTTCTAAAGGAGGGTGGATGGGGTTTTTCCACTGATTTTTAGGGCACACTACATCCGATATAACGCTGATGTTACCCCCAGTGCGAGAGATTAAAACACTGCAATGCGAGTAGCACTGGGCTTAGCACCGAGCGTACCCGAGCACATTGATGCTCACTTGAGTGGTTAGCATACGTAAAAGACTCGAACTCTGAACTCAGACACTGATTTTTTTTTGTTAAAGTCTGTGTTCGGTACGAACACTGAACTTTACTGTTAAGGTTCGCTCGACTCTATTGATGACCCATTTAATGGAACTTTCTAATGGAAATAAAAGCCATCGTCCACAGGTTATTAGTTACAACCACAATAATAAGTTACAAAAAATGAAACACATCACTTCCTATCAAGACTAACTAAAAAAGTTCAATTATTGGACCACCTTAAGGTAAGTTCACACAGTGCGTTTTTCGCGGCGTTTTTGCGCGTTTTTCGGGTGCGTTTTTGCTCAGAAAACTGCATGACTTTGCTTCCCCAGCAAAGTCTATGAGTTTTCATTTTTACTGTCTGCACACAGCGTTTTTTTTTAGCTGTGTTTTTGTGGTGCCCACAAAACCGCAGCATGTCAATTATTTTTGCGTTTTTCACTGCGTTTTCCACCCATTGAGTTCAATGAGATGTTCAAAAACGAAATGAAAGACGCAAATTGCAAATATAGCCATGTTTTAGTGCGTTTTTATGACTAAAAACGCAGCTATAAACGCAAGGGGTGGGTAGAAAAGTGACATGTACAGGAAGAGGATTCCTTCTGTCAGTCAACACAGAAGCGTGAGTCCTCCCGGTACCGCCACCTCTGCTTCCATTTCCCACCCGGTGCCATGTGCGCTCCCGTGCGGGAGGTGGAAGCGGCTGCTAAATCAAAAGTGAACAGTAGAAAAATGTCATACTCACCTGTCTGCAGACTCCCGGTGCCATGTCCGCTCCCCGCTCCTCTTCCCGGTACCACCACCCTTGCTCTGGCTGTGTGCCGGCTCTCAGGTACGTACGATAGCTGCAGGACCTGGCGGTGATTACCTGATGCGGTCACCTGACGCATCAGCTGATCGTAAGTCTCACGGTGACGCCGCCTTTTACCGCCTGGCCGGCTATCAGCTGATGTCGTCAGGAGGCTTCATCAGCTAATTACCGGCAGCTCCTGCAGTGGTCACCCGGGAGTCAACATGGACGTGTGTAGTTGTTTTTTTTATGTGTTTTTTGCACTGATGCATCAGCTTAGACTGTACAGCGAGTGAGCGCCGAGTGACTGATTCCCCGGCACTTGCAGTCAGTTCATGACAGCTGCAGACAGGCCGGGATGATCTCAAGAGTTAAGGTAAGAGCACCAGAGATGTCCGGTAAGAGCCCGGGATGTCTGCAGCTGTCATGAACTGAACCGCAAGTGCCGGGGAATCAGTCACTCGGCGCTGGCTGTACAGTCCAGGCTGCACGCCGGAGCTCAGGTGAGAGCTCCGGAGTGCAGTGCAGGTATTTGAATCCAGGCCTGGCATTACTGGAGATTCCTCCGGTAGCCAGTCCAACGCTGCACAGAAGTGTGTGTTTTTTTTTTGTTTTTTTTGCACTGATGCATCATCTGATTGTATAAAAGCTGTTTATACAATCAGCTGCTGTGTCATGTGATTCAGGCTCTTGAACCTGACATCATCTGATCGATTTGCCTTCCAGCAAACCAATCAGATGATATTGGATCAGGTTTGGATGGCGCGGGACCCTTGACCCAGGATTATTGCGGAGGGGGGTTCTTTATTTCAATAAAGATGGAGTCACTAATTGTGTTGTGTTTTATTTCTAATAAAAATATTTTTTTGTGTGTTGTGTTTTTTTATCTTTACTAGAAATTCATGGTGGCCATGTCTCACATTGGTGTGACACCATGAATTTCGGGCTCAGGGCCAGCTGATAATACACAGCTAGCCCTAACCCCATTATTACCCAGCGAGCCACCCATCACCAGGGCAGCTGGAAGAGTTGGATACAGCGCCAGAAGATGGTGCTTCTATGAAAGCGCCATTTTCTGGGGTGGCTGCAGACTCTAATTCGCAGCGGGGGTGCCCAGAAAGCTTGGGCACCCTGCATTGTGGATTCCAATCTCCAGCTGCCTAGTTGTATCTGGCTGGTTACAAAAATTGGGCGAAGCCCACGTCATTTTTTTTTTTTAATTATTTCATGAAATTCATGAAATAATTAAAAAAAAAGGGCTTCCCTATATTTTTGGTTCCCAGCCGGGTACAAATAGGCAGCTGGGGGTTGGGGGCAGCCCGTACCTGCCTGCTGTACCCGGCTAGCATACGAAAATATGGCGAAGCCCACGTCATTTTTTGGGGGGGCAAAGAAATCCTGCATACAGTCCTGGAAGGAGGATGCTGAGCCTTGTAGTTCGGCAGCTGCTGTCTGCTCTCCTGCATACACTATTGGATGGAGGATGCTGAGCCTTATAGTTCTGCAGCTGCTGTCTGCTCTCCTGCATCCACTAGTGGATGGAGTATGCTGAGCCTTGTAGGTCTGCTCCCCCTGACTCTCCCTCCAGCATACAGTCCTGGATGGAGCATGGTGAGCCTTGTAGTTCTGCAGCTGTCTGCTCTCCTGCATACACTAGTGGAGAATGAAGAACATATTGAAGAAGGAAATGACATCAGACCTTTTTTCTTTTTTTCCACAATCTTTAATGGCAATGTTCACTGATAAAAAACGCATAAAAACGCAGTGAGCAAAAACGCAGCAAAAAGCAGCAAAAAACACACCAAAACATGGTAAAAATGCATGCGTTTTTGCCGCGTTTTTGCCGCGGGTGCGTTTTTTGTCATAAAAAACGCACAAAAATGCAGCGTCAAAAAAAACGCAGTCTGTGAACTTAGCCTTAAGGACAGATGAATGTGTCTTGGCTGGAAAATGTTCATGGTGAACAACCTTGGGTAATACTTGCCCTTGGTTTATTTCTAGCATGCATTTAGGCTTCTTAAAGAAGCAATTAAACTCTCTCACAAGTATCATCTAATAGAATGAGCTATTAGTTATTCAAATTCTAAGCAAATTTGATTAAGTTTGCTCACCTGTAGATAATCTATATGTCAATGTTCAAAAATCCTTGCAAGATTACCAGGCATAATAGCCAAGCTAGACATTCAGATAGCTGTTTGGGGAGCTTGCCCCTCATTAGGGTAAAGCAGGGTTTGGCTCTTCTCTATTTCACAATGATGAAGGGTAAGCTCCTTTATCTATAGATTAGGTTCTGGTTTGGCTTCTATCCCAGCTCATGTTACAATGCTTGTTAAAGGGTCAGATACAGAACTATAGGGCAGCTGGCTCTTTTTCTTCTGCTTTATGAGAAAGCGAATTTACATTCTTTTCTTCCATGGAGCATTGCCAATAAGACAACATACTCTCCACCTAGTCTCCATAAGGTGAACCCGTACTTTCCAAAGTTCAGCATGTGCTTCCATCCAGACTCTATGTGATGGACCTTCATTCCCTCCAATCTCATTGGTCAACTCATTACTGATGTATTTCTGTACAGATACTTTTACCTTGCTCAACAATAATGTTTGCGGTGGAAATATTGAACATAGAGACATGTACTAACCGAAGGACAAAGTAGAATCAAAACTCATTTATCATTGTATCAGAGCCATGTTTGCATTATATCTGTTCAGATAGGACCGCCCACTGGACTCCTAATCCTACAGAAGGCAAGGATTTAAATGACAGAATAACAAAATTACTAACAAAACTATGTATCAATGTACAAAGCTTCTCCTGTTCTTTACAGTCTTGCAGAATGCGACAAAATATTCAACTAACCGGTTCCTTTTTAGACTTATGGAACATTTGCATCAACCAATATGTGGCATTAAATGATAGTCTATCAGCAACATTTTTGCTTATCCACGGGCAGTTATTATCCTGTTTAGATATTTAGTGTCACATTAAGTTTTGCACAAACTTCACTGACTGTCATGGCAGCATCAGGCTCTGTTCACATTGCAGTTTCTGACGCTCCGCCGTTTGGTTTCTCCATTGTCTCTAATCAACACAGACAGACTCAGGCATCGACCTGCTGTGTGCTCAGTCATAGTCAGGCTAGCAAGAGTTAACCTCTGCTAGCCTACATGTTGGGCTCCTTTGATCACATGTTGTGAGGAAGCCAATCACATCTGCTCTTATCATAGTCAAGCTGGATGAAATCTTCTACCCATGCCAGCTATAGATTATACTGTATTCAATAAGGAAAGAGAGGAGTCTTAAAGGGCCAATCATGATATAATCAAAGAAACATAGGTAGCCTTGTGCATATCAAAATATATCAATTTATTGAGTAATCAAACTACACAAGGACACAATACATAGACATTAAAAACCTTCATAAAGTGCAGGAGGTGAAGCTCAGAGAAAGAAGTTCCCATACCTAAGAATCTCTGCCATGTTATTTGAAATAACAAATGGGGGTATAGCAATGCTCCCTATTAATTACAAAAGGAATGATGTCATGGAAGCATTGCTACTTACCCATAGTATGAGGACCAATAAAGGCAAGTGCCAGGGCAGAGATCCAGTACCAGCGGGAGGAAGCCCCAACGCATTTCGCTGCGTTGCTTCTTCAGGGGGCAGTGTGTGGCAAGTGTACCCCACAGACTCTCCTATATATGCTGCCAATCGCAGAGATCATCCACATTTGCGCCGCATGCGCCGCGCCGGGCATCCCCTGTCCGCCCGCCACTTCCGGGTTCCACCAGCGGAAGTGACTCATAATGACGTCACATCCTACCGCTGGAGAAGTCCTACGTGCGCGCGGAGTGGAGAGCGGCACGACGCATGCGCCGCGGACATCTCTGTTGTGGGCACGGAGGTGGGCGTCCCCAGCCTCACAAGCCCACATCCAATCATACCGTACGTAGTGTATGTCGCCCGCCGTATTCATTACATCATCACAGGATGCAGCAAGAGAGGAGGAGCACAGCCCATATATGGCATATGCTCCACCTCAAAACTCCACTGCACTCAATATTGCAGGCAGCAGCGACAGACCCATAAATAGAGGCCAAACATAGGAGAGACTGGGGTTATGTTAAAATAGTCCTGGTTCACACATAAAATCATGCAATACATCTATAATAAGACAACAGATAATATATCGAAATACATCATAGTGGGGGATAGTAAAGAGAACAGTAATGGACATCCATATATAAATAGAAAAAATAGAAAATCTTTATAACGGAAAATTCATCATGTATAATGTCATCCCGATCCAAAGAAAGAGGGGAAGTTGTTTATATCCAATTCAATGTATCACAAGTCAGTCATAAAGATGGGGAAGCAGGACTTCTCAATTACCTAGGTCAAAAGCCACATCAAAAACAAAAAGAAAAAGGGAACAAAAGAATTAAATTAAAATCAATTTAAAAACACATATATGCTAAAAAACACACATGAGTTGCCCCCAGAGAGACAGAGGAGAAAATGATGTTAGATATATATCAAATTGAAATAAGATATAGTTATTCATGATATTTCATGATTATAAAAACGCCTAGAAGCTGAGTTTCTCATTGAGACCATTCGGCGTCATGGTCCCCAGGCGAACAATCCAGCTACACTCCCGTTGAGCAAGGGTCTTACTATAATCACCACCCCTCGCCCCAAGGTGTACCACGTCAATTCCCCTAACCTTAAAAAGGGTCGGGTCACATCCATGTTCCACCTTGTGGTGACAGGGTAGCGTGGTCAGACGTGGGTCATCAAACTCCAAAGCTGGAGCCGCCAAAATGTTCCTGACATGCTCACGTGCGCGTACCCGTAACTCACGAGTAGTGAGCCCTACATAGATTAGGTTGCACGCACACGTGGCATAATAAACCACATTGGTAGTACGACACGTGATATGGTGGCGGATTTGATATTCACGACCACCATCAGCAGAGAGAAAAGACGTGGCCCTAATCATATTGCGGCAAGCAATACAATTGCCACAGGGAAAGAAGCCCCAGAGTGGTTCTCCAGCATCAAAGATACGCGACACCCTGGCCACATAGTGACTATGGACCAGGGTATCGCGCAAATTCGAGGCCCTCCTAGCTGTCATGGGGGGATTATCCGGCAAACTAACTCCAATTGTGGGTTCCGTTTTGAGTATGTTCCAGTGACGTTTTAAAATGGATCTCATATCCTGCCATTTATCGTTATAGGTAGAAATAAAACGGGCAGATGGAATAGTCTCCTTCCTCTGTCTGGAAATTAGCAGTTCGTCTCTTGATGTGTTTCGGGCGCGTCGATATCCCCTCCGCACACTCCTTCCACTATAACCCCTCGATAAAAATCTTTCCCTAAGATCTTGGGCCTGCTCCTCAAAAAGGGTTTCATTGGAACAGACCTGTTTGGCTCTTAAATATTGGCCAGTTGGGATTGCGGAGATCGTAGATGGAATATGGCCTGATGACGCGTGAAGGAGACTATTTACTGAGGTCTCTTTGCGATAGATTGTAGTCTGGATAGAGTGGTCAGGATGCACCAAAATACGAATATCCAAAAAATCAATAGAGGTAGGGTGGCACTTAAATGTCAACTTAATATTATAATTATTTAAATTCAAATCAGAAATAAACTGTGAAAACCCAAGATCAGTGCCCCTCCAAAGAATCAAAATGTCGTCAATAAAACGGAGCCAGCACTGCGCTTGGGACGCGCAGGGCACGCCCTCGCCAAATACCTCCCTCTCCCAAAACCCAAGGAAGAGGTTGGCATACGAAGGCGCACACGCTGCGCCCATCGCAGTGCCGCGCTCCTGTAAGAAAAAACGATCTTTAAATAAAAAATAGTTGTGGGTCAAAACAAATGAAAGTAATTCCATAATCAATTCAATCATTGGTGCATCCAGACCGCTTGTCTCCAGAAAGAACCTAGCCGCTCTGAGACCATACTCGTGCTTAATTGAAGAGTACAAAGACTCAACGTCCACTATAGCCAGGATGATGCCCGGGTCCACAAAGATCCCATCTATCTGCCTCAGGACGTCAGTAGTATCCCCGACATAGGAGGGCAAAGTCTGAACCAGAGGATGCAGGTAAAAGTCAATAAACCTGCACACTGGCTCAGACAGCCCCCTAATGCCGGAAACTATCGGACGACCCGGGGGGATGAGGGGATCTTTGTGCACTCTGGGGAGTAAATAAAAAGTTGGAATTTTTGGATCTTTAACTAAGAAGCCCTCCATTACTTTTTTAGGGATCAAGCCCTGCTGAAAGGCTGAATCCAGAATCCCGAAAAGGGTAGCCATAAATCTCTCCCTAGGGTTGGAGGAGATGGAGGAGTATGATGACTTGTCTCTCAGCTGCCTGAAGGCCTCCCGTTCATACATTTTAATTGGCCAAATGACAACATTCCCCCCTTGTCAGCTGGTTTTATGAGGACATCAGGCAGGGATCTTAATTCACTCAAAGCATTCCTCTGATCTCCGGTGAGATTATCCCTACCACCCTTACAACCCGCTAGTGCCTTGAAATCATTTGACACCAGTTTATGAAAAATCTCAACCGCAGGGCAGAGTGAAAAGGGGGGGAATGTAGTCGACTGTGGGTAGATATTTTTGGGAAATTTACCTCCAGACGCCGAGAGACAGTCACCATCCAACTCCTCCAAAATCTCCAAGACCTTGGTTTAAGATGTCGTAGAACAGTTATCCCGCACCTCCTTATGGGCGTGTAGTTTCTGAAGAACAATTTTTCGTGAAAATAGGTTTAAATCTTTGAGTGCTGTAAAATAATCAAAACCATTATTAGGTACAAAAGATAAACCTAATTCTAAAACCTCCCTCTGAGATTTAGAAAGAGCAAAATCAGAAAGATTAATCACCTCTAAATTGTTGGTTTTATTTTTACTTTTTTTTCTCCGCTGGTTCAGGGGAGGTGATCTTTCTTTTCGTAGATGCAGAGGGGGATTGTTTGTTCCTATTGTTGCCCCACTTGCTAGTTAGGGGAGTCGTGAACCCTCTTTTAGTCAGCAAATCCTCATCCAAAGATGAGAGAGACGAGGCCGAAAAGGACTTAGAATGATCAAGAGTCCCAACCACTTTCTTTTTCCTTTGATTTTTTTGGGGGTGCTTCCATCTGTAGACAGAATTACTTTTAAAGTCCCCAGAGTCTCTCTTGTATTTTTTAGTTTTAATTTCAATGACATCCTTTTCCCATTTGGAGAAAGATTTTTCTAAATCCTCATTTAATTTTCTTATGGACTCCTCAGATAGTCTTGAGGATAAATCCTTCTTCAAATCCTCAATCTCAATATTAAGCCGAGAAAGTGTTTCCAAATTTATTTTCACCAAGAGGTTCATAAAGCCTCTGGAACAATTGGTCGCCAAGTCCTCCCATTCCTTCCTAATATCATCATTATCCACGTTGAAGGACGGGAACACCTGGATCCGTAGTCCCCTTGATATAAGGCCCCTGCTCAAGTACCTCTCCATGAACGCCTTATTCCACCAGACCCGTGTTTTTTGACTCAATGAGAACTTCAACCTCTCAATCAAGCCATCTGTCTCTCTAGAATTAGATGTTACAACATTTTCTGAGTCACCGATGGGCGTGGCGTGTACGCCTTCGTATGCCAACCTCTTCCTTGGGTTTTTGGAGAGGGAGGTATTTGGCGAGGGCGTTCCCGTCGCGTCCCAAGCGCAGTGCTGGCTCCGTTTTATTGACGACATTTTGATTCTTTGGAGGGGCACTGATCTTGAGTTTTCACAGTTTATTTCTGATTTGAATTTGAATAATTATAATATTAAGTTGACATTTAAGTGCCACCCTACCTCTATTGATTTTTTGGATATTCGTATTTTGGTGCATCCTGACCGCTCTATTCAGACTACAATCTATCGCAAAGAGACCTCAGTAAATAGTCTCCTTCACACGTCATCAGCCCATATTCCATCTACGATCTCCGCAATCCCAACTGGCCAATATTTAAGAGCCAAACGGGTCTGTTCCAATGAAACCCTTTTTGAGGAGCAGGCCCAAGATCTTAGGGAAAGATTTTTATCGAGGGGTTATAGTGGAAGGAGTGTGCGGAGGGGATATCGATGCGCCCGAAACACATCAAGAGACGAACTGCTAATTTCCAGACAGAGGAAGGAGACTATTCCATCTGCCCGTTTTATTTCTACCTATAACGATAAATGGCAGGATATGAGATCCATTTTAAAACGTCACTGGAACATACTCAAAACGGAACCCACAATTGGAGTTAGTTTGCCGGATAATCCCCCCATGACAGCTAGGAGGGCCTCGAATTTGCGCGATACCCTGGTCCATAGTCACTATGTGGCCAGGGTGTCGCGTATTTTTGATGCTGGAGAACCACTCTGGGGCTTCTTTCCCTGTGGCAATTGTATTGCTTGCCGCAATATGATTAGGGCCACGTCTTTTCTCTCTGCTGATGGTGGTCGTGAATATCAAATCCGCCACCATATCACGTGTCGTACTACCAATGTGGTTTATTATGCCACGTGTGTGTGCAACCTAATCTATGTAGGGCTCACTACTCGTGAGTTACGGGTACGCACACGTGAGCATGTCAGGAACATTTTGGCGGCTCCAGCTTTGGAGTTTGATGACCCATGTCTGACCACGCTACCCCGTCACCACAAGGTGGAACATGGATGTGACCCGACCCTTTTTAAGGTTAGGGGAATTGACGTGGTACACCTTGGGGCGAGGGGTGGTGATTATAGTAAGACCCTTGCTCAACGGGAGTGTAGCTGGATTGTTCGCCTGGGGACCATGACGCCGAATGGTCTCAATGAGAAACTCAGCTTCTCGGCGTTTTTAGAACTATATCTTATTTCAATTTGATATATATCTAACATAGTTTTCTCCTCTGTCTCTCTGGGGGCAACTCATGTGTGTTTTTTAGCATATATGTGTTGTTTTTAAATTGATTTTAATTTAATTCTTTTGTTCCCTTTTTCTTTTTGTTTTTGATGTGGCTTTTGACCTAGGTAATTGAGAAGTCCTGCTTCCCCATCTTTATGACTGACTAAGTTGTGATACATTGAATTGGATATAAGCAACTTCCCCTCTTTCTTTGGATCAGGATGACATTATAAATGATGAATTTTCCGTTATAAAGATTTTCTATTTTTTCTATTTATATATGGATGTCCATTACTGTTCTCTTTACTATCCCCCACTATGATGTATTCCGATATATTATCTGTTGTCTTATTATAGATGTATTGCATGATTTTATGTGTGAACCAGGACTATTATAACATAACCCCAGTCTCTCCTATGTTTGGCCTCTATTTATGGGTCTGTCGCCGCTGCCTGCAATATTGAGTGCAGTGGAGTTTTGAGGTGGAGCATATGCCATATATGGGCTGTGCTCCTCCTCTCTTGCTGCATCCTGTGATGATGTAATGAATACGGCGGGCGACATACACTACTTACGGTATGATTGGATGTGGGCTTGTGAGGCTGGGGACGCCCACCTCCGTGCCCACAACAGAGATGTCAGCGGCGCATGCGTCGTGCCGCTCTCCACTCCGCGCGCATGTAGGATTTCTCCAGCGGTAGGATGTGACATCATTATGAGTCACTTCCGCTGGAGGAACCCGGAAGTGGCGGGCGGACAGGGAATGCCCGGCGCGGCGCATGCGGCGCAAATGTGGATGATCTCTGTGATTGGCAGCATATATAGGAGAGTCTGTGGGGTACACTTGCCACACACTGACCCCTCAAGAAGCAACGCAGCGAAACGCGTTGGGGCTTCCTCCCGCTGGTACCGGATCTCTGCCCTGGCACTTGCCTTTATTGGTCCTCATACTATGGGTAAGTAGCAATACTTCCATGACATCTTCTATGATTCCTTTTGTAATTAATAGGGAGCATTGCTATACCGCAATTTGTTATTTCAAATAACATGGCAGAGATTCTTAGGTATGGGAACTTCTTTCTCTGAGCTTCACCTCCTGCACTTTATGAAGGTTTTTAATGTCTATGTATTGTGTCCTTGTATAGTTTGATCACTCAATAAATTGATATATTTTGATATGCACAAGGCTACCTATGTTTCTTTGATTATATCATGACTGGCCCTTTAAGACTCCTCTCTTTCCTTATTGAATATATGTACTTTTGGAGTGGCCTTAAATTATTATATTTTATTCCATCTGTCATCCCTAAATCGTGTCTTATAGGTTATACTGTGTTGGTCTGTGTGTTTTGGTGTCCCATCTGGAAAGTGTTGCTTTTTGCCTGGAGTGGTTGTGAAGTTTACCTATTATCGTGTTGTTTCCTCCCTGCTCTTGTATTCCTCCTTATCTTTTATAGTCTTATACCTCTCTGTGTGCATGCTGTGTGACAGAGTTTTGCTTTCCTCTGTCTGTCTGTTTTTGTGGGTTTAATCTCACTCCTGTCCCAGTCCCCACTGGGGGAGGGGGTATCAAATCAGAGCTGCTCAGGAGCAGGGTCAGGAAGGTGACTCAGGCATCCCCACCTTAAAGGGTATCACTGAGCCTAGGGAGCATAGGGCCTCTAGCCTGAGGGTCAGCTTAGGAATCCCAGTTTCCTGCTATCCCCATACTCATCATGACAGTCAGACAGCTCTTCAATCCCATACAGAGTGATCTGCAATTAATCGTTTTTCACTTCTGAGTTGCCATTGTTTTCAGCGGAATAGATCCTGTTTACATAAGGACGATATGTTGCCAAGAATAATGATCTTTTAGGCAAACTTAAAGATCATTTTACCCAACAAACAAGCATTTTTCTCATCCATCAGGTCATCAGCAGCCAGTTATACATTCCTATAAAAACTTGTTCCTGATAATCTTGCGTTGTAAATGGACCTTGAAACTGAATTTCCATGTTCTATTAATATTTAAGAAGCAAAGGATGAAGGATGATCAGCACATCCTTAAAATTTGAACAATCTTTAATCGAAATCCATATTGTTCCTCTGACGCGTTTCAGTCTATAAGCCCTTAATCGTAGGGTACTCTATAATTAATGACTTACCGCCAGAAACGCGTTAGAGGAACATTATGTTTTTAAACTGATGGACGTATTAATTTTAATGGATTTCGATTAAAGATTGTTCAAATTTTAAGGACGTGCTGATCTTCCTTCATCCTTTGCTTTATTCCTAATAGTCCAGTCACCCATAACGATATCGTTAACGAGATTGTTACTACGTCACAGTTTCCAGATTGTTGTTTGTTAAATCGTTGGTGAGATCGTTGGTGAGATGTCACACAGTCATTTTTCCAACGACTTTAGTAACGATGCAGCGACCTGTATAACGATCTCGCTGGTCGTTGGGACCCTGTCATACAGCAGCTATGTAACTATTCCGACCTCGAATAGGGGCGTAGTGTTTGACGCTGTGAGCCACGTAGGCGTGCACATGCGTCGCCTTTTCCACACCCCTCCAATCCGATTGGTGGCCAATACTGCGTTCTGATTAGGCGGCCGGTCTAGAAGGCAACTTTGTATCGCTTCATCCTTTGTCCCTTTGCAAGCAAGCAATTGGGAACAAAGTACGAATGAATCCGGGTGGAGTCGCAGGTTCTATCCTCAAAGCAAGGCTCAAAAAGGAACAAAGCATGAAGCGATACCTAATCAGAACGCAGTACTGTTCTCAGTGCCAACCAATCGGTGCAGAGGGGGCACGGAAATGGTGACGCAACTACACGCCTACGTGTCACAATTTTAAGTTCTCATCTAGGTCGTTAATGAGATCGTTGGTAGGTGTCAAACATACAGATCCACCCTGCCCAGCAGGACTCCAAGGAGCCAAAAATGGCCCAGGACATTCAGCAACGACCAACGATCTCACAGCAGGGGGCGGATCGTTGGTACGTGTCACACATAATGAGATCGCTGGTGAAGTCGTTGTTTCGTCACAGAAACTGTGACATAGCAACAATGTCATTAGTGATCTCGTTATGTGTGAAGTGGCCTTAAGACTGGAGTCAAATGGCCGGATCTCTGCACCTAGAATGAAACAGACCAGGCTGATGAATCATGGTGAGGCTTGTCCACATTTCCTTTCTTTTTGTTTCTATATTAATATTTAAACAATTGATTAAGAATCCTAAAGTATTTAGCAAAATGACAGATTCTTATTCCTGGTTCACCTTCCCTTTACTGCAGGCTTAAAATTCTTTTGACCCTGGGAGCTCCTGTGCTCATTACTGCCCCCTGCTGAGTAATGCACTTTGTATAACCCGCCAAACGGAAAAGGTAGGGAAGTGACAACTGCTCTGATCACATTTCTGTCTCCAGAATAGAGATCGTCATTTTTCAAGCCCTTTGAACCATTGGACCAACTAAATTAATTTTACTGCTGCAGCACCAACTACTGTTACGTTGCACCCTGCGGAGAGGAATATGACTCTCCGAACCGGGCGCAGGACTTTCATATCTGACTGGAGCTGATCTTAAATAAGTCAGGTGTTTTTCATCAAGACTTAACATAATGATTTCTGTAACAAAAGCCATTGGGTCAGATAGTGCCAGATTTATGACTCTCTAAAACATTATCCTGTAATCACTCGGCCGAGCAGGAAGGAAACTTCGAAAAGTTGTCAAAGTATATGCAAAACTCTGAGTGCCTGATAAATAAAAGTCTAATCCATCCAATGCTGCCCCTTTATATTACTGTAAGAGCGGACTTCATAACAAGCTTTCCCACTGTCTAACTAATCTTAAAGGTAGTAATCCAAGCATTGCCTCTGGGCAAATATTTACAAGCACATCTGGCATTGCTCTGCCTTCCATTCACCAGCCACATTTGTTTTCTTTTTATTAAATTTCCCCTCTGCATTTCTAATGTCAACAACTGCTTTTATCACAGATAATAACTTCCTTTCATGAAAGTATTTGTATACCAATACAGTCCACTGCATACTTTTACATTATAGTTTATGAACACACCCTATACAATCGCGTTTATACAGATATTCTCACTATTTTGTCCATTCAACTAAACAATTCAGGTATGATACATTGGTCAGATTTGAAAAATGTTTTGTTTTGTTTTTTTCTTATTTCCAATTTAGTGATGGAGACAATCCCTTGACTTATTATTCATAAATGTATTGGGCAGGCGTGGAAAAATGTTCCAAAGTAAGAAATGGTTTCAAAAATAGAAGTGATAATAATGGCTTAGTTTTTATCAATCAATAAGGCTGCTTTCACACTTGTGTTGTTTTGCATCCGTCACAATCAGTTATGTGACTGATGCAACAGATGCGTTGCAGATAGTGGCACAACTGATGTGACTGATGCTGCAAAACAACGATCCGTTGTTTTATGTTTCTTTTTATTGTTTTACCGATGTCGGGCTATTGTGAACGATCAGCTGATCACCTGGCGGCCGGGCGATCAGCTGATCATAAAAGCCGGCCACCGGGCGATCAGCTGATCATTCACAAAAGCCAGCCACCGGGCAATCAGCTGATCATTCACAAAAGCCAGCCACCGGGCGATCAGCTGATCATTCACAATAGCAGGCCAACGGGCGATCAGCTGATCATTCACAGTAGCTGGCCGCCGGGAGATCAGCTGATCGTTCACAGTAGCCAGCCGCTGGGCGATCAGCTGATCGTTCGGCCCCCGAGAGAGAAAGAGACATTGCTTTCAATGATTAGCACTAGAACTACTGAGGTAGTCATTTTGACTACTTTGCACCATGTATTTCTATATAGGTGTCACGAGTCCAGTAGTTCTAGTGTTAAACACGAGCTGAGGATGCGCAGTGAAAAAAAAGGATTCCGCCGATCAAAAAACACTACATGCTGCGTTCCTGCCTAGCGATGGTCAGTCGTTCCACGGCTGATCCGTCACATGGTGGATGCACCGCAAGGCCATCAGTCGCAATCCGTCATCCATACAAGTCTATGGGGAAAAAACGGAATCCTGCAAAATATTTTGCAGGATACCGTATTTCCTCAAGATGACGGATTGCAACTGATGCAAAAGAATGCAAGACTTCGTCAGGGAGGTTGTTTCAAACATCTTGAAGAACTAACCATAGCTTTTCTGTGTATGAGGCTTGTGTAAATCCTTCTGTTTCTTTGTGTAATCTCAGACAGACAATAACACTGAGATTGTAGCTCTTTGGGGGCCGGATCATCACTTCCAAAATTCTTTGTTGTTCTTTATGCAGAAGATATTTTTTTCATGCTGCCCTTGGCAAACATCTTGGAGAAATAAAAACAGATCTTTTGTGTGTGACACTTGTGTAAAGGCCCCGTCACACTAAGCAACATCGCTAGCAACATCGCTGCTAACGAACAACTTTTGTGACGTTGCTAGCGATGTTGCTGTGTGTGACATCCAGCAACAACCTGGCCCCTGCTGTGAGGTCGTTGGTTGTTGCTGAATGTCCTGGGCCATTTTTTAGTTGTTGCTCTCCCACTGTGAAGCACAGATCGCTGTGTGTGACAGCGAGACAGCAACAACTAAATGTGCAGGCAGCAGGAGCCGGCTTCTGCGGAGGCTGGTAACCAATGTAAACATCGGGTAACCAAGAAGCCCTGTCCTTGGTTACCCGATATTTACCTTTGTTACCAGCCTCCGCCGCTCTCACTGTCAGTGCCGGCTCCTGCTCTGTGCACATGTAGCTGCAGCACACATCGGGTTAATTAACCCGATGTGTGCTGTAACTAGGAGAGCAAGGAGCCAGTGCTAAGCATTGTGCGCTGCTCCCTGCTCTGTGCACATTTAGCTGCAGCACACATCGGGTTAATTAACCCGATGTGTGCTGTAACTAGGAGAGCAAGGAGCCAGCGCTAAGCATTGTGCGCTGCTCCCTGCTCTGTGCACATTTAGCTGCAGCACACATCGGGTTAATTAACCCGATGTGTGCTGTAACTAGGAGAGCAAGGAGCCAGCGCTCAGTGTGCGCTGCTCCCTGCTCTCTGCACGTGTAGCTCCGTGCGGTGGTAACCAAAGTAAATATCGGGTTGGTTACCCGATATTTACCTTAGTTACCAAGCGCAGCATCTTCCACGCAGCGCTGGGGGCTGGTCACTGGTTGCTGGTGAGCATACCAGCAACTCGTGTAGCGACGCTCCAGCGATCCCTGCCAGGTCAGGTTGCTGGTGGGATCGCTGGAGCGTCGCAGTGTGACATCTCACCAGCAACCTCCTAGCAACTTACCAGCGATCCCTATCGTTGTTGGGATCGCTGGTAAGTTGCTTAGTGTGAAAAACCACAAAGAACTATATCAAAAAAACACCAAAAAGGAGCCAAGACAAATGATATGTGCACACACAGAATGTGGTGAGCCTTCCTCATAAAGATGGCTGCAGCCGAGGTGCAAGATGCTGATGTCACAGCCACTCAACCTCCACACTAGGGGGGAGGGGCGGCTGCTTAGCATAAGACATGCACACTAATAAGGCTTGCACTGGGAGCCCATCATATAATGAGTGAAATGCACAGTGTCTGAACTGTGACCTATAAATGACGCCAGAAACCCAGGTCAGGCGGGCAAAACAGCACTATATAGGTGCATCTCGCACGGATACACGAGACGCACAGTGTCTGAATAATGGCCTATAAATGACGCACAACACCAGGTCCAGGCGGGTCAGTTAGCACTATGAGTACATAACACATGACAGGCTCACCATTTAACCACCTGAATTCAAAAGGTCCACACACATCCTGCAAAAATGGATAAAATGTGCCATACCTCAAATAGTGAGATATTAGTTTATATTTTGGCCCAAAATATGTAAGCTCGCAATCCGTTCGTCAAGGATTCTCACACTTGCGAGTCCCTACACTGAATTAGTTAGAAAAACCACAAAGAACTATATCAAAAAAACACCAAAAAGGAGCCAAGACAAATGATATGTGCACACACAGAATGTGGTGAGCCTTCCTCATAAAGATGGCTGCAGCCGAGGTGCAAGATGCTGATGTCACAGCCACTCAACCTCCACACTAGGGGGGAGGGGCGGCTGCTTAGCATAAGACATGCACACTAATAAGGCTTGCACTGGGAGCCCATCATATAATGAGTGAAATGCACAGTGTCTGAACTGTGACCTATAAATGACGCCAGAAACCCAGGTCAGGCGGGCAAAACAGCACTATATAGGTGCATCTCGCACGGATACACGAGACGCACAGTGTCTGAATAATGGCCTATAAATGACGCACAACACCAGGTCCAGGCGGGTCAGTTAGCACTATGAGTACATAACACATGACAGGCTCACCATTTAACCACCTGAATTCAAAAGGTCCACACACATCCTGCAAAAATGGATAAAATGTGCCATACCTCAAATAGTGAGATATTAGTTTATATTTTGGCCCAAAATATGTAAGCTCGCAATCCGTTCGTCAAGGATTCTCACACTTGCGAGTCCCTACACTGAATTAGTTAGAAAAACCACAAAGAACTATATCAAAAAAACACCAAAAAGGAGCCAAGACAAATGATATGTGCACACACAGAATGTGGTGAGCCTTCCTCATAAAGATGGCTGCAGCCGAGGTGCAAGATGCTGATGTCACAGCCACTCAACCTCCACACTAGGGGGGAGGGGCGGCTGCTTAGCATAAGACATGCACACTAATAAGGCTTGCACTGGGAGCCCATCATATAATGAGTGAAATGCACAGTGTCTGAACTGTGACCTATAAATGACGCCAGAAACCCAGGTCAGGCGGGCAAAACAGCACTATATAGGTGCATCTCGCACGGATACACGAGACGCACAGTGTCTGAATAATGGCCTATAAATGACGCACAACACCAGGTCCAGGCGGGTCAGTTAGCACTATGAGTACATAACACATGACAGGCTCACCATTTAACCACCTGAATTCAAAAGGTCCACACACATCCTGCAAAAATGGATAAAATGTGCCATACCTCAAATAGTGAGATATTAGTTTATATTTTGGCCCAAAATATGTAAGCTCGCAATCCGTTCGTCAAGGATTCTCACACTTGCGAGTCCCTACACTGAATTAGTTAGAAAAACCACAAAGAACTATATCAAAAAAACACCAAAAAGGAGCCAAGACAAATGATATGTGCACACACAGAATGTGGTGAGCCTTCCTCATAAAGATGGCTGCAGCCGAGGTGCAAGATGCTGATGTCACAGCCACTCAACCTCCACACTAGGGGGGAGGGGCGGCTGCTTAGCATAAGACATGCACACTAATAAGGCTTGCACTGGGAGCCCATCATATAATGAGTGAAATGCACAGTGTCTGAACTGTGACCTATAAATGACGCCAGAAACCCAGGTCAGGCGGGCAAAACAGCACTATATAGGTGCATCTCGCACGGATACACGAGACGCACAGTGTCTGAATAATGGCCTATAAATGACGCACAACACCAGGTCCAGGCGGGTCAGTTAGCACTATGAGTACATAACACATGACAGGCTCACCATTTAACCACCTGAATTCAAAAGGTCCACACACATCCTGCAAAAATGGATAAAATGTGCCATACCTCAAATAGTGAGATATTAGTTTATATTTTGGCCCAAAATATGTAAGCTCGCAATCCGTTCGTCAAGGATTCTCACACTTGCGAGTCCCTACACTGAATTAGTTAGAAAAACCACAAAGAACTATATCAAAAAAACACCAAAAAGGAGCCAAGACAAATGATATGTGCACACACAGAATGTGGTGAGCCTTCCTCATAAAGATGGCTGCAGCCGAGGTGCAAGATGCTGATGTCACAGCCACTCAACCTCCACACTAGCATTTCACTCATTATATGATGGGCTCCCAGTGCAAGCCTTATTAGTGTGTGTGGCGCCCCTGAGGCTTCCGTCGCCACAGGTCATTGCACCCCATCTGCGGTGTGATGCCCCATTCTGGGTGAGGAAGAGAGTGAACTCCGGTCCCCTGGTAAATTCACACTACACCCATTGCTAGGGACACACAGGACCAGGGAAAGTGGCAGGCAACCCTCCCATGCTGCATGCTGAGAGGGGCTGTAAGACCCATCCCTGCTCCCATAGGGTACAGCTTAGCAACTGGGGAGGTGGGAGGAGCCAGGGAGAGCAGACAGGGACAGGAAGGTGAAGTTTAGTCAGTTCGCTCAGGGAGTGGGAGAGTGAGGAGTGAGCATGTAGAAGAGAAGAAAGGATCGCAGGGCCACGGGTAGTCCTGGAAGGTGCCACGAGCAGTCCTTGTTGGGTACCGCTGCCGAGGGCCCAGAGGCGCTACGGGTAGCTACAGGCTGCGGTGGCCCGTTCCACAGCGACATCAGTGGAGCGATCAGCTGCGACAGGGGACGGTCCCTAGATACTGAAGGAGTGAAAAGACAGTCTCCAGACAGTAAAAACCGAGGCCCAGGGAATTGCAAGCTCCCAGGGCCAGAACCCAGAGCAGATCTTCAGAAAAGGGGTAATCAGCCGACAGGTGACCCCCCAGCCTGGAGGCTGTAATGGAGGCCAAGCCAAGTCCATCTACCTAAGGCGAGGCTAGTGAAGTCAGCAGAAAAGGGACACTAAAGAGAGGGAACCGAATTTCACGCTCGGAACCATCCAGAAACGGCGGAGGTCCTTGACAGTGGTCCCAGCAGTCTGAGGGTCCCTGCAAGTGTGACAGAAACTGTGAGTAAAGGAACTGGAACTGCACCTTTGGACTCGTCTCTGTTATTCTACCTGCATAGACACTTACAAGCACCAACTGTGCCCCGGGCTTTGCTCCACCTGTGGGGAGCAGTCCCATCATTGCTGCCACAACATCATCCCGGAGGCTTCACACAGCAGCGGCGGCTCAGTAGCCGCATACCACAGGTGGCGTCACGAACACAAACATTAACAAGCAAGCCACATAAACTACTGACACCCGCCAGGGTCACGGAGCCGGGCCCAGCCACCACTGACTATCACCGGACTAGTCCGGCCCGGCACCGAGTGTCCCATAGCCCTGGGGTGGGCGAGTCAACTTTGGCGCTGCGAACAGGATTTCGTGCCCGGTCACACCGGGTACTGTGCGCCTGAAGAACTGTGTAAAAGACTGTGTATTACAACGAGAAACCGCCGCCATTAGCGCTGCTGAGAGCAGGAAGAAGGGGGGCGTGAAAGAAGAAAGGGCGCGAAGAGAAGCCCCGCCCCCTTGTCCAAGAAAAGCGCGCGAAGCGGTGTCCGCCATAGAAAGTGAAAGAAAAAGAAGTGGTGACCAAATAAGCTGGCCGGCTGGCAGAAACAGCTTAACGCCCGACCAACAGATAAAGAAAAAGAAAATGTACCTGATACTAAGTGGAGCGGTACCGGCCGTGATGGGCTGGGCGCCAGTCTGGCGCCAGTTGCTAGTACAGCCTCCGGCCCCGCCTCCAAGAAGGAAAAGGGAGCAGCCGAGTGGCGTGGTCGAGCACTCGAGCAGCGTTCCAGGCAGCATTTCCCAGGCCGGAAGCATGGCGGAGGAGCTGCAGCGAGGTACACCAGGGACCGGCGGAGAGGACCCCGAGCTGGACCTGCTGAGAGAGGAAGTGCGAGCCCTGACCCGGAGGCTGAGCAGCGTGGGGGTGGAAGCGGACCGGTGGAGAGGGACCCCGCTGATACCGGAAGGCCTGGGCCGGTGGATGGATGCCGCGGAGCAGCAAAAGGGTGAGCCAACTGAAACCCCGATCCGTCCGGACCCATGGCCCCGCCACGCGCCCCTGACCAGTCACTTCACCGACCCTCTGGCCTCCCCCGCCGGACCCGCGGAAGCCCGGTGGGGCACCGGAGGCCTGCCTGAGACCCCCGCAGACGGAGCCTGGGGAGGGGTGGACCCAGAACAACCAGCGGGCCCTTTGCCGAGTCCCCCTGTGAACCTCCTGGGAATGGCATCCCCGGGAGTGAACTGGGACGCCGTGCCCATAGAAACCAAGGGACTGCAGCGGCCGCTGCGCCCCAAGGCGACTCCCCAGGCCAACGAGCTGACGTGCCAAAGGCTGGTGGTCGAGTACCGGCAGGAGCGGGAACTCCGGGAGGAGAAAAGGAGGGCCCGGGAAGTCGCCAATCTGGCTTCCAAAGAAGAGGTCAGGAAGGCCCTGAAGGGAGCTGAGTGCCCAGTGAAACGGGGCACTGTTGTAGATTTCCGGCAGAAAGGTGGCTGGGGCTTCATCCGGGAGCCTGGCCTGGGCAAGGACGTGTTTGTAGCACGGAGAGACATCGAGGAGCACCTGCCCAGAGGCCACCCAGGCCGCGACGCCAAGCTGGGTGATGAGGTGGAGTATACCCGGCTGATGGGGGACCGCGGGTGGTATGCGCTGCATGTGCGCATTGTGCAGGGAGAAGCGGCCCCAGGAGAGCCAGAGTGGCGCCGCACAGCACAAGAGCGTAGCATCTCCCCAGGCAGCAGCGCCACCCCCAGACAGACCCAAGCCGCAGAACATTGCAGCCGGCCCGCCACCGTTGCCCAGGAGACGCAAACCAGGATCTCCATGGCGTGCGTGATGCAGGGTGCCCGGCCGAAGCAGGGCCCTAGAGACCACAGCAATAGCCCCCTGCAGACAAGCAGCCCTCTGCAGCGGCGCCGTGCCACGCCTATAGGCAGCCCCACTCCAACCCAGGCTGCAGGACAATGCAGGAGGTCAGGGACCAGTGCTCAAGGGACCCAGACGATGATCTCATCAGCGGACCTGCTGCCAAGAGCCGTGCCGGAGTGGGATCCTGACATCTATCCTAGAGAGTAAGGAAGATGAAGAGCTGCCAAACTGTAAATAGCCCCTGTCTGCCCCTTATTCTTTTTGAAGAAGTCCCTCGTGTTTTGCCCTTGCTTCTTTTCGAAGACGACACCCCTTCCTACTGTGCTGTCCCTGATTCTTTTTGAAGATGTCACCCCGCTGTTATGTGCTACCGGGCCACTGAACTGGAGTGTGGGCCCCGGTGAATGGTTAGGTGTCATGTCATGCCAGGCCACTGGACTTGGTGGCTGGTGTGTGAAGTATGTGTTTTATGTTTTACCAGGCCATTGGACTTAATGGCTGGTATGTTGGTGTTATGTCTGATGCAACCAGGCCATTGGACTTAATGGCTGGTCGAAGATGTTATTTTGATTGTTTGAAACGAACTGCCGGGCTGCTGGACTTGTTGTAGCCAGAAATGTATAAAGTTGCACCTGTTGTGCCCCCTACCAGAATTATGGGGGAAGTGCCCAAACTGTGCAATGAACTGAAAGTGCACCCATAGTTTCTTTATAAGAAGTTTGTAACGTTAAAAGTGATTATGCCTCCCATAAAGGGAAGAAATGTTTTACAGGTTATGTTATTGCATACAAAAATGTTTTGCAGGTCTCCATATGTTTTTGTTGTTTTTCAGCCCGAGGACGTGCTGGGATTTGCTGTGGGGGAGTGTGGCGCCCCTGAGGCTTCCGTCGCCACAGGTCATTGCACCCCATCTGCGGTGTGATGCCCCATTCTGGGTGAGGAAGAGAGTGAACTCCGGTCCCCTGGTAAATTCACACTACACCCATTGCTAGGGACACACAGGACCAGGGAAAGTGGCAGGCAACCCTCCCATGCTGCATGCTGAGAGGGGCTGTAAGACCCATCCCTGCTCCCATAGGGTACAGCTTAGCAACTGGGGAGGTGGGAGGAGCCAGGGAGAGCAGACAGGGACAGGAAGGTGAAGTTTAGTCAGTTCGCTCAGGGAGTGGGAGAGTGAGGAGTGAGCATGTAGAAGAGAAGAAAGGATCGCAGGGCCACGGGTAGTCCTGGAAGGTGCCACGAGCAGTCCTTGTTGGGTACCGCTGCCGAGGGCCCAGAGGCGCTACGGGTAGCTACAGGCTGCGGTGGCCCGTTCCACAGCGACATCAGTGGAGCGATCAGCTGCGACAGGGGACGGTCCCTAGATACTGAAGGAGTGAAAAGACAGTCTCCAGACAGTAAAAACCGAGGCCCAGGGAATTGCAAGCTCCCAGGGCCAGAACCCAGAGCAGATCTTCAGAAAAGGGGTAATCAGCCGACAGGTGACCCCCCAGCCTGGAGGCTGTAATGGAGGCCAAGCCAAGTCCATCTACCTAAGGCGAGGCTAGTGAAGTCAGCAGAAAAGGGACACTAAAGAGAGGGAACCGAATTTCACGCTCGGAACCATCCAGAAACGGCGGAGGTCCTTGACAGTGGTCCCAGCAGTCTGAGGGTCCCTGCAAGTGTGACAGAAACTGTGAGTAAAGGAACTGGAACTGCACCTTTGGACTCGTCTCTGTTATTCTACCTGCATAGACACTTACAAGCACCAACTGTGCCCCGGGCTTTGCTCCACCTGTGGGGAGCAGTCCCATCATTGCTGCCACAACATCATCCCGGAGGCTTCACACAGCAGCGGCGGCTCAGTAGCCGCATACCACAGGTGGCGTCACGAACACAAACATTAACAAGCAAGCCACATAAACTACTGACACCCGCCAGGGTCACGGAGCCGGGCCCAGCCACCACTGACTATCACCGGACTAGTCCGGCCCGGCACCGAGTGTCCCATAGCCCTGGGGTGGGCGAGTCATGTGCATGTCTTATGCTAAGCAGCCGCCCCTCCCCCCTAGTGTGGAGGTTGAGTGGCTGTGACATCAGCATCTTGCACCTCGGCTGCAGCCATCTTTATGAGGAAGGCTCACCACATTCTGTGTGTGCACATATCATTTGTCTTGGCTCCTTTTTGGTGTAAGTTGCTTAGTGTGACTGGACCTTTAATCCTTCTGTCTCTTTGTGTAATCTCAGAGAGATAATAATGTTGAGATCAGGGCTCTGTGGGGGCCAGATAATCAATTCTAGGACTCCATGCTCTTCTTTGCATAGAAAATAGTTATTTTGTGCTGCCTATGGCAAACATTTTGGAGAACTAACCACAGATCTTCTGTGTGTGAGGTTTGTGTAAATCCTTCTGTCTCTTTGTGTAATCTCAGAGAGATAATATTGTTGAGATCAGAGCTCTGTGGGGGCCAGATCATCAATTCTAGGACTCTATGCTCTTCTTTGCACAGAATATAGTTATTTTGTGCTACCCATGGCAAACATCTTTACGAACTAACCACAGATCTGTGTATGAGGTTTATGTAAATTCTGTTTCTTTGTGTAATCTCAGACAAACTGGATGATGTTGAGATCCTGGCTCTGTGGGGGCCAGATCATCACTTCCAGGATTTCTTGTTCTTTTTTACACAGAAGATAGTTTCTTCGTGCTGCCCATGGCAAACATCTTTGAGAACCAATCCCAGATCTTCTGTGTTCAAGGCTTGTTTAAATCCTTCTGTCTCTTTGTGTAATCTCAGACAGATGATAATGTTGAAATCACTGCTCTGTCTCGGGACCAGATCATCACTTCTTGGATTCCATGTTCTTCTTTACACAGAAGATAGTTTCTTTGTGCTGCCCATGGCAAACATCTTAGAGAACTAACCCCAGATCTTCTGTGTATGAGGCTTGTGTAAAGGCCCAGTCATTCACAACGACTTACCAGCGATCCCGACAATGATACAACCTGCTAAGGATCGCTTGTAAGTCGCTGGGAGGTCTCTGCTGAGATGTCACACAGTCAGACCTTACCAACGACGCAGTAAGGATCAGCGACCTGTATAGCGATCTCGGCGGGCGTTGGGACTGTGTTAGGAGGTCGTTGGTAGATGTCAAACACAGCGATGTGTCCTGCCCAGCAGGACATCGCCTTTGAAAAAAATGGCCTGGACCATTCGGCAACGACTAGCGATCTCACAGCAGGGGCCTGATCGCTGTTAGGTGTCACACATAACAAGATCGCTGGCGAGATCGTTGCTGCGTCACAGAAACTGACTCAGCAATGATCTCGTTAGCGAACTCGTTGTGCGTGACGAGGCCTTAAATCCTTCTGTCCCTCCGTGTAATCTCAGACAGATGATAGTGTTGAGATCATGACTCTGGAGGGGCCGGATCATCACTTCCAGGACTCCTTGTCCTTTTATACACAGAGGATAGTTTTTAACTACATTGTCTGCATGTTTGAGGGTCGTTGTTCTGCTACAGAATAAATTTGGAGCCAATTATATGCCTCCCTTATGGTATGGAATGATGGAAAAATATCTGCCTAATCTATAAATCCAGACCTTTCCCAATATTTACTTTAATGTTCCTATAGGCACGTGTTCACCAGACAGAGCAAATCATGTTCTTCTGGTCACCATCTAACTTGTATGCATCCACAAGCCATTAGTTGAGCTGTATAATAAAACACAACAGACTGTAATTTTCCATACATAGGGCCACTTGACACAAAAATGCGTATCATGCTGTATGGTTTTTTTTAGCATGGATCTGTATGGTAGATAGAGGCATTTTTTATTATTATAAAATGTGATGTGCAAAACGAAAAAAATGGAGAAAGAAATTAATTTATTATAAAAACCTAATTATTTAAGAAAAGAAAAAACTATAGCGTGCTTTCTCGGTGGTATAGCACACCAGATCATTTCACTATCTTTGCAACAGTCTCTGATCACAGCTGGAGCCACAGGGATTCTTTCATATCTGGTGGGAATGTCCTGACATGCAAGACTTCTAGTAGAAAGATTTATCTTTTCACAAGAAAATTATGTCGCCCATTGAGAACTGTTTTCCGTTACCATTGACCATTGTAATGACTGTAAAGGGTGCTTTACACGCTGCGACATCGCTAGCGATAGCTAGCGATGTCGTGCGAGATAGCAGCCATCCACGTTACTGTTTCGTCATGGGGTGATCGCTGCTGTAGCGAACAATATCGCTACGGCAGCGTCACACGCGCATATCTGCTTAGCAACTTCGCTGGAGACACCGAACAATCTCTTCTTTAAGGGGGCGGTTTGTTCGGCATCACTAAGCGGCCACCCAATAGCAGAGGAGGGGCGGAGATGAGCGGCCGGAACATGCCGCCCACCTCCTTACTTCCTCATTGCCGGTGGACGCAGGTAAGGAGATGTTCGTCGTTCCTGCGGTGTCACACATAGCGATGTGTGATGCCGCAGTAACGATGAACAACCAGTGGCATGCACCACCAGTGATATTATGAAAAGGAGCAACGTGTCAACGATCAACGATTTTCGACGTTTTTGCGATCGTTGATCATCGCTCCTTTTAGTCACACACAACGATATCGCTAACGGCGCCGGACGTGTGTCACGAACACCGTGACCCCGACGATATATCGTTAGCGATGTCATTGTGTGTAAAGTACCCTTAACTGTTCAGAAACTCTGCTGTCATTGATACCTGAACTATTGCAGGGCCTGTCTCCCTTCTCCTATGGCCATCATCTCCCTTTTCAGCAGCCCTTACCTGGTTTCTCAAGTCACCTGATAAACTTCTCTGACATTAGCCTAAGTATTTTAAAGTGAATGTGCCATAAAAAAAAAGTTGGGCAACAATTGAAAAAAAATAAAACATTGATATTTTAATTTAAAAAAAAACCATTTTTAATGGCATAAAATATAAAAAATTATTTAAAAAGGTTTGATATTTTCCACTTTTAAACACTAGGGGGAGCACCTGCTGACAGTTGTGATGAAAACCTGGTGTGCTGCTAGCTCACATTACGGCTGCAGTAAATGTGGGCTGGATCTGCTTACATGTGTGATGTCACTTCTCTCCTCCCCTGCTGGGTGTTTCCTAATGGATAAGGGAGGATGAGGTTTAGGATCACATTGCAGAAACATTTTTTTGGTGACTGCAATGTGATACTGACATGTGGACAGTGTCACCGAGGATGGCTGACATTAGTAGAGTATCACTCACTGGGATTAGATGTGCAAGATGTATCACATGCTGGGATGAGATACAGCGAGTGTGGATTAGATTCATGGAGTATATCATGCTTCGGGATTAGATACACAATGTATCATGTGCTCGGATTTGCTATGGGGAGTGTTTCACATGCTGGGATTAGATACGTGTCACTGCAAGCTATATCACACATGATAAGGTCTATATACGCTACTCTGAGAGCTGTATCACACATGATGGGCATTAGATATGTGGCGCCCTGGACAAGCCAGGGGCCACAGAGCACAACACCTACACACCCCACACTCCCAGCAGGCACACCGAGGTCAGACAAAAACCCTTGTTGCCTTCCTCCAGGGGCTGATGTCCACACCAGGGGGTGGGACAGGCGGTTGGTCCCGCCCACCAAGGAGTACACAGTCCTGGAAGCAGGGAGCTGCAGTCAGTTTTAGCTCAAGCAGAGCTTGAGTTAAGTGCAGAGAGTAAAAGCGTGCTGAGCTACTGCAGGTGCCCGGGTTGGAGCTCGGGTACGTCCAGCAAGGTTGGCAGACGGTGGTGACCGTCTGCAGGAGTGGCCTATCAGAGTCTACTGCAAGGACCGTGGACGGGCGGTGGCCCGGTGGTACCGGACCGGTACACAAAGAGAAGCCAGCACCATCTGGCAAGGACTTGCGGACCCCGGCAAGGCTAGGAGTCGCCGTAAATTTGCCGAATCCGTTAGTGAAGGGGACCTCCTGGGTCTCCAAACCGCTAAGTCCCGACAGAAGGCAACAGTCCAACCAGAATAGGGAAACACTGCCACCGCCAAGGCAACCATTTCTCAGGGCCAGAGCCTGCGGGCAAGAAGAGGGCTCCTCCAGCCCACATCCAAGCTGGGGAACGGGTTACCGGTGGGGACCCATCGGAACCAACAACCGTACACAGGTGCAGGGAAAGGCAGTCACCATCAACCTGCAGGGAGTAATAACACCGCAGCCGTCTGTGGGACCTGTCCATCCAGCCGTGTGTTTTACCGAGAACTGTGTCCTCATCATTGGCTGAGTGAGTACCACCGTGCCGTGCGGCACAGCGCTGCCCCTGCGACCCTGCACCTCCCCAGGCCCCGTAACCCGCCTGCCATCCATCCCTACCCCATCACCGGGCCCCGGTACAACCAACCTCCTACCCACGGAGGGGAGAACTAACAACAAGGCTGCTCCCTGTCACCGCTCCCGGGATCCCCGTCCAGAGCAGCGGTGGTGTCAACCATATCACCACAACCGTGGGTGGCGTCACGGACAATAATCAAATCCCCACCATCAATTCACCCTTTTTACTCACGGGCGAGGAGCGCCGCTCGAGTCCCCGGGATCCGGCCCACCGCTTGAGCCACCACCGAGCAGCGACAGCCGCAGCAGCAGCAGCAGTGGCCGGACCCGAGCAGTGGGAGAGCGCGGCGTCCCCTCCTCCGCCCGCGACAGATACATGGTATTGCAGGCTGTATCGTACGTTATGGGGATTAGCTACACATCTTTGGGCTGTATCATACATGATGGGATTAAATACTCTGCTCTGCAGGTTATATCACTCATGATGATATTAAATACGCTGTTCTACAGGCTGTATCACACATGATGGCGATTAGATACGTGGCTCTGCTATGTCAGTGTAAAGCCTCCTTCAGATGTCTGAAATGTAGAGATGTCTGAATGAGGTCTTACACTGACAAAGCATAGCTGAGTACAGCGTGATAATTACACTGCTCTGAATACTACGGAGTCAGCGTGGCCACTGGTACTTGGCTCTTGCAGCCGGGTATTGTATTACCATGCTGTTCTCACCACTGGAAGAAGTCTCCATCGTACACTGTGTTCTCACCACTCAAGCAGCATTGTGGCTGCGATTTCTGCAGCGGTGAGAACAGAATGGTGGACTGACAGTAGTACAATGTCAGGCTGCCCATCACTGTTCACCATCCTCATGCTCACCGTTCCCCGCATACCTGTTACTGCTCTCACTGAACACTGTGAGAGGCGGTAAGGGGAAATTGTAACTCGTAGTGCGGTTGTGAGCTACCAAAAACATGTCACAGGCTACCCCAACAGTTGTGTTCCACAGGGTAGGAAAATTTCGCTGTCAGGACATTTTTTATGTGGCTGCTGGGGGCTGCCATTTTTATTTGTTGGTTGGTGTGCAAGTGTCAGAGAACAACACTTACACACCTCGAGTATGCTGGCCTCATACCACAGATACTACAGTCAGTGTGGGACCACATCTCCTATATTGTGGCTGCCTGGGCAGTTCAGTTCACAGCTGTGGGGGAAAACAGGAGCCATCTTATTGTCGCCCAGTTCTGTGCTCTGAGCTACAATTTCCCCCTGTCACCGCTCATATACTGTGTCAGGAAGTCCGGGCAGTGGTGGTGAGCACAAGTCAGGCAGCCTGAGATTGTACTAGTAGTACCAGGCTACCTGCCCGACCTCATCACTGGAAAATGTCGCTGCTGTAGTGATGCTCCGAGCAGTGGGAGCAGGGCTGCGTCGGTGGCTTCTTCCCTTGGTGACAACAGCTCAGTAGCACTTTAGAGCTGCATCATTTTTCAAACATTAATTTATTTTATTAGGATATTATAATAATTAAAAGTTTAGCAGCAAATTTTTATTTTTTTCAAGAAATGTATAAAATGTGTTACTTTAGGGATCTATTCAGATTTAAATAGCCTTTGAGGAGCCTAAATATTGGAAACTTCCAAAAAGTGATACGATTTTAAAAACTACAACAATTATATATTTCAAAACTGCTGTCAGGAAATTTTTTTAACCGTTTAGGAATTAAAGCAAAGTGGAATGAAAAAAAAAATGTTTACTTCTAAAATGATGCTTTAGCCCCAATTATTTTACTTTTACAAGTAAAACTTGACAATGTGGATCCCAAAATGATAAACCAGTGTCTTCTGAGTGCACTGATACATCATGTGTGCTCAGAAACCTCTATTTGGGCAAAAGAAGGGATCGGGAAGGAAGAGCATCATTTAAAGTTTGTAACACAAGTGTGATGGGGGAACATGGGGGGTTGTGTATAATTTTGTGTAGGTATGTATTTTAGGCGTGGTGCTCTGTCCATTCTATGTATTCCTTGTGTATACATTTTACTGTTTGCAGGTTAATCACCCTCTGCCAGGCTTTTGTCCCTAAGTCTGGGGGAGTGGGGCCTGGGATTCACCCAAACTCTCTATTTACCTGGAAGATTATTCAGTCTGTTTGAGAACTACAAGAGAGAAGCAGGAAGATTCATCCTCTGTGGGAGAAGCTGAGGCTCCCCAGAAAGGCCTGGGCATTTATCGTGTGCCGCCCCCGTGCCCAGCAGCCAATGCTGCTCGGATCCGGACCTTCTGTGGGTAGTGGCTCGAGAGTCTCCGGACCCGGGGGTCTCGTGGACAAGCCGAATAAATGGGGGGGACATAGATGTACGGGCTATGCCGTAGTAAGTTTGTGACTCCACCCATGGTGTGTGGTGAGGTGAAACACCACCGCTGTTGTTATGAGGCACCCGGGGGCGATGTTGTGCAGCAAGTTATTAACACCTCCGTGGGCAGGGATGGTGGCCCCGGGACCCAATGGCTCAGTGCAGGGGATGGTGATCGCAGGGATTGCTGTTGTAGTCACTTTTAGTAAAACACACAAGTTTCTGGTAAACCAAGGTGGTGGTGGCCGATGCCACGGCCGGTTGCGTTCGGGTCCCCCCACCCAGCTGGTGGTCTCTGTCCTTTTCCTGCACTGTTTGTGTATGGTTGACTTTCCCAGTGTGAAACTCAGGAGTACGCTCCCGGCTGGATGTGGCCTAAGGAATCGTGCCCACAGACGCTGACCCATGGAATCTATGGGCCCTGGCGGTGACCTCTTATCCCTAATCGGTGGGCTGTTGTTTTCTATGAGGGACTTTGGGTGTGACAGGACCTCTAGTCCTGGCCTCAATCAGTTAATTAACCAGTTCCGCTCGATTCCGGTGCTGGCTTCAGGGTCCGAGTACCCCCCCTTCGTGCTACGGTTTCCGGGTCGGTTCCCCATGTCGGTACCGGCGGGCTACAACCCTGTCCCGGTCCACCTCAGTTCTGCCGAGCTATCTTCCTGTCTCCTGCTGACGGAGACCACCGTCTGCCTCCTAGCCAGTGGCACCAGGGCTCCTACCCTGGTACCGTTCAACTTGGACTTCACTGCTGGAGCTACCCCTAGCTCCAACCCACACTCCTCTCCAACCTGAACTTCAGACAAGAACTAACTGCCCTGTTTTCCCGCCCCAGACTGTCTAGACCCCTGGGTGGGCGTGTCCCAACCACATGGTCACGCCTACAGGTGTGTCTGTCTCTAAGGGGGGTGACTAGCGTTTTAGGTTGGCTATGTGTTTCCTAGTGAGGGAAGGTGTTATGCAGGGGCCTATTTGTGACTACCTGGTTTTGCCAGGGCGTCACAATCGCTTACTGGACTATATCCATCTTTCTGGACTATTTTACCCTCTGTATGGTGGGTTATTTTATGGACTCTCTGATTTGCTTGGCATAAATGTTCTTTAGATTGTCACTCATCTCTCGCTCTGTTGATTGTGTGATATGGGAGAAGGACCCCGTGACAAGTTTGTCTGAAATGTCGCATTTGCAGGGCCCCTAAGGTACTTAAACAGCGGAAAACCCCCCCATGTTTGTTCCATTTTGCAGAATATAACATTTTTTGATTGCTTTTTATTCAATTTTTCAGATTTAGAACGAACATAAAACAACAATTCACTTTTTTCTCCTAGCGCAGTTCACTGTGCGGTAAAAGTGAGAACACAAATTTTTCTTCAGGTCAGTACGATTATACCAAATTTATAGAGGGGTTTTTATGCTTTGCTACTTTTACACACTAAAAACTATATTTTAAAAAAATCAGTTTGTTTTTGCATCACCATATTCTGAGAGCTGTAGATTTTTTTTAACATTTTTTTCGACTGAACCATATTAGGGCTTATCTTTTGCGGGATGGTTTAGGATTTTCATTCATTGCATTTTTTTCTAACATGATTTTTTGATTGCTTTTTATTCAATTTTTTATGTGTCATTGTAATGAAAAAGCAACATTTTTATGTATTGTATATTAATTTTTATATTGTACACCGTATAGAAAAAATAAAATGACAGTTTTATAGATCGGGCCATTCCAGACGCGGTTATACCAATTATATGTACCTTTTTGCTTATTGTTTTAGCAAATGCAGTGTTTTTATTGGTGAAACAGGTTTTAGTGAGTTTTGTGGGCTTTTTATGTGTTTTTTAGCTTTTTTACATATTTTATTTTCCTTCTTTTACTTTTTCATTTAGTCTCAATGTGGGACATGAATAATTTTTTCTCTGATTCATCTTTCATGTATTGCTGTACTATTGTACTGCAGTACATGAGACCGATCAGTGACTCACTGACAGAGCCTTTTAGACCCTGCTTATAGCAGGATCTAACAGGCCACCATACCCTAGGGTAATCAGATGACCTCAAGGTACTATGGCAATGATCGGTACCTGCGATTATGAGGAGCCAATCCTACCAAAGGGGGTCTTTTAACTCCCTTTTAGCCTCTTCAATACCGCTGTTGTAATTGTCAGCGGCACTTAAGGGCTTTTTCAGCCTCAGTCGGTTCCAAAACCATATTGAGGCCTGATGTCCACAGGTTTCACCTGTTATGTACAGCTGTCACCCAAGGGATTTTCATCTGTGGGTGGAGGGGTTCTTTTCACTTATTCCTTACTGCCGTTTTAAAACGGCAGTAAGCAATAAGGCCCCTTAATGGACGCCGTTTTAATACCTACTGGCAGTCATAAAGGTGTTATTGTTTGTTTTTCAATTTTAATTAATAATTAAAAACATATTTTAGAAATACCCATTACAATGAATGAGGTACAGATGACACAATTATGTTGTCAATAAACTATAAACGTAACTTGATATCAAACTTATTTTCTAAATGTTATAACTTCTTATGAAAATGTAATTTTACATGATTAATCAGAAGTCTATTTTTATATAGGGGAAAGGGGCAATATTTTGTCCTGTAAGGGACTGCTTTAGCATGCCATAATTATTCCTCTGAGAAGACCCTGGTGGACCTATCTAGGCAGAGAAGATCCTGGTGCACCTATCTAGACAGAGAAGACCTGTTGGACCTATCTAGGCAGAAAAGACCCTAGTGGACCAGTCTAGGCAGAAAAGACCCTGTTGGACCTATCTAGGCAGAGAAGACCCTGGTGGACCAGTCTAGGGAGAGAAGACCCTGGTGGACCTATCTAGGCAGATAAGACCCTTGTGGACCTATCTAGTCAGAGAAGACCCTGGTGGACCTATCTAGGCAGAGAAGACCCTGGTGGACCTGTGTCGCCCTGGGCAAGCCAGGGGACACAGGTCACAACACCACCACACCCCACACTCCAGGTAGGCACATCACAGCTAACCACAAATCCTTGTTGCCTTCCTCCAGGGGTTGATGATGCACACCAGGGGGTGGGCCAGGCGGTTGGCTCCGCCCACCAAGGAGCTCACAACTCTGGAGGCAGGAAGAAACCAGGCAGATGAGTCCAGGAGGAGGAAGTGGAAGGAGTGACAACAGAGATTAGCCCAGGGAGGGCAAGTGTGAGGAGTTAAGGAGTAGTCTAGACAGGGCTAAAGTAAACAACTAAGTGAAAGTGAAGGAAGGAAAGTAGTAAAGGAGGAAAGCAAGTAAAGTAACAGAAGAGAAAGACAGCCTGAAGGGCCCAGCTTTGTGAGGGCCAGAACAGCAAGGTCAGCAACGGCGGTGACTGTCTGGAGGGGGACCGTTTGGAAGTTCCTGGAAGGACCCCGTTGGCTGTGTGCCCGGTGGTCTGGAGCAGTGTTCCGAAGGACAGTCAGCACCAGGGCAGGGGCCTCTCGGACCCCGGCAAGGCTAGGAGTCGCCAGATTTGCCAAATCCGTCAGTGACGGGGACGCAGCTCCCCCAACAACCAAGTCCCGAGTGAAGGCAACAGCCCAACCTGAACCGGGGAGACACCGCCACCGCCAGGGCACCAGTTTCCCCAGGGCCAGCGCCTGCGGGCAAAGTGTAGAGCTCCTCCGGCCCAGATTGCAGCCGGGGAGCGGGTAACTGGAGGGAATCCACCGCTACCATCAGTCAACACAGGTGCAAGGAAGAGAGACATCACCGTCACCTACCGGGAGTGCAGGTGCAGCCGTCTGTGGGACCGTCCTACCAGCCGTTGGTTTACCGTACAAACTGTGTCCGTGTGTCAGGTTGAGTGAGTACCATAGTGCCGCAAGGCACAGCGCTGCCCCCGCGTCCCTGCGAGTGTCGCTCGAGAAACCCCGGGATCCGGCCCACCGCTCGAGCCACCACTGAGCAGCTGCCGGACCCGAGCAGAAGGGGTGAGCACGGTGTGCTGACACCCTCCTCCCCGCCCCCGACAGACCTATCTAGTCAGAGAAGACCCTGGAGGATCTATCTAGGCAGAGAAGACCCTGGTGGACCTATCTAGACAGAGAAGACCCTGGTGGACCTATCTAGGCAGAGCAGACCCTGGTAGATCTATCTAAGCAGAGAAGACCCTGGTGGACCTATCTAGGCAGATAAGACCCTTGTGGACCTATCTAGTCAGAGAAGACCCTGGTGGACCTATCTAGGCAGAGAAGACCCTGGTGGACCTATCTAGTCAGAGAAGACCCTGGAGGATCTATCTAGGCAGAGAAGACCCTGGTGGACCTATCTAGACAGAGAAGACCCTGGTGGACCTATCTAGGCAGAGCAGACCCTGGTAGATCTATCTAAGCAGAGAAGACCCTGGTGGACCTATCTAGACAGAGAAGACCCTGGTGGACCTATCTAGGCAGAGCAGACCCTGGTAGATCTATCTAAGCAGAGAAGACCCTGGTTGACCTATCTAAGCAGAGAAGACCCTGGTGGACATATCTAGGCTGCACAAGATCGATCTTCCTAGAGAGCGTTCATCCATCTAGTCGTTATGGCTGAAGATCAAGCTGAAGGCCGTTAAGAGAAAGAAAGAATTCTTCCTTGCAGCAAATAGTGACCTATGAACATATCTAGATGTAACCATGTTATACTTTCAAGAGCAAATTTCCTTACTACACTTAAAGAGCAGCTTAAGATAAAGAGATGATTGTTTTATATTTACTGACTGTGAGTGATGTCTCCGGAGAATTTTAAGCTCTAGCAAGTGCATGTTCAACAAACCCCGGCACTAACAAACTGATGATAAACATCTTTTCCGTTGCACTCCAGCTTCTCCACTTTTAATACTTTAATCAATTACGGTACATCATGCCCCAATCTGGGGAATTAATTGGTTCAAGCTCCAAAGGCCAAAACTGATGAGAGAGCTTCCATTTGGCTGAGAGCATTGGGGAAATTTTCCTTCTGGCTCGATGCATCTGTTTGCAGGAGACTGACTGACTTTAGCAATCGTGTAAAGTGACAAGCCAGCCTCTTGTATTGATATGATGTCATCCATAAGAATGCAAATAGTCTAGGCAAAGTATTACAGCTGGCATGAAGAGCGAACTCAATGCACAAGACACTTTTTAGACACATACTAAAAGTAATGTACATAAAAGAGAATTACGGCTTATGCAGAATGCCAAATGTGTCCTCTCGAGTCACTAATTTTTGCTGTCTTGAGTTTATTTTCATGTACAGATATGTAATATGTTTAAGGCCTCCTTTACACATCCGTGCAAAACACGAACATTTTGCATTGTCCGTGGTGTAGGTGCATGTGTGTCTATGTGAGTGTTCCATGTGCTGTCCCTCTGCTATGTGTGTGACATCCAGATAGCACACGGACAACAGGACTTACATGTCTCCAGCGCTGCTGTTGCTTCTGGGTCCGCAGTCAGTGCAGTGAATATTCATGAGCTTAATGACCAGGTCTGGAACTAACAGCAGAGGCAGAGACAAGTAAAAATAAAAATTCTTTTTTTTTTGTGACCTGTGTTTTCTCCAGTACGTGTCACACAGATCACATCAGTGTGCTGTGCATTCCGAGTGACACCTGTGCTGCCAGCAGAAAATGGACACCTCGCCGTGTAGAGCACACGGACATGCGTGTGTGTCGCGGGCGGAGGAGGGGACGCTGCGCTCTCCCACTGCTCGGGTCCGGCTGCTGCTACTGCTCGGTGGTGGCTCGAGCGGTGGGCCGGATCCTGGGGACTCGAGCGGCGTTCCTCGCCCGTGAGTGAAAAGGGGGTTTTGATTTGTGGGGATTTGATATTGTCCGTGACGCCACCCACGGTTGTGGTGAGGTTGTGACACCACCACTGCTCTGGACGGGGATCCCGGGAGCGGTGACAGGGAGCAGCTTGGATGTTAGTTCTCCCCTCCGTGGGTAGGGGGGTTGGTTATCCCGGGGCCCGGTGATGGGGTTGGGATGGATGGCAGGCAGTTTACGGGGCCTGGTGAGGTGCAAGGTCGCGGGGGGGGCAGCGCTGTGCCACACGGCACGGTGGTACTCACTCAGCCCAATGATGTACACAGAGTCTCTGATGGAACAAATGGCTGAATAGACGGGTCCCACAGACGGCTGCGGTGTTGTTCCTCCCGGCAGGTTGATGGTGACTGCCTTTCCCTGCACCTATGTAGTGTAACGGTTCCAATGGGTTCCCACCGGTAACCCGCTCCCCAGCTTTGAAGGTTGCTGAAGGAGCCCCTTTTGCCCGCAGGCTCTGGCCCTGGGAACTGTAGCCTTGGCGGTGACTGTGTTTCCCTCTCTCGGTTGGACTGTTGCCTTTTGTCGGGACTTGGCTGCTGGGAAACCCAGGAGGTTCCCTTCGCTAACGGATTTGGCAAATTGCACGGCGACTCCTAGCCTTGCCGGGGTCCGTAAGCCCCTGCCGGATGGTGCTGGCTTCTCTTCGCGTACCGGTTCGGTACCGCCGGGCCACCGCCCGTCCATGGTCCTTACGGTTGGCTCTGATCGGCCTCTCCTGCAGACGGTCACCACCGTCTGCCAACTTTGCTGTTCTGTCCGGGCCACACACCCGGACCAACTTCTGTCTGCTCCTCTACCACTTTCCTTCCTCTCACTTTCACTTCCCTAACCGAACTCCACTCTTTTCCTGCCTCCAGGACTGTGAACTCCTCGGTGGGCGAGACCAACCGCCTGGCCCACCCCCTGGTGTGAACATCAGCCCCTGGAGGGAGGCAACAAGGGTTTTTGTCTGACTTCGGTGTGCCTGACCGGGAGTGTGGGGTGTGTTGGTGTAGTGCTTGTGACGTCCTGGCTTGTCCAGGGCGCCACATTTGCGCCACACGGACACATGGTTCATGTGAAGACACGGATGTGTGATCAAGTCCACTGATTTTAATGGGTCTACATGAGTCTGTGTCTCCGGTACGTATGAAGATTGACATCACATGCAGGGCTGGCTCCAGGTTTTTGTGGGTTCAGGACGAAAGAGTCTTAAGGGTGCGTTACACGCTGCGACATCGCTAGCGATTACTAGCGATGTTGAGCGTGATAGCACCCGCCCCCGTCGTTCGTGCCATATGTGATGATTGCTGCCGTAGCGAACATTATCGCTACGGCAGCGTCACACGCACATACCTGTTCAGCGATGTCGCTGTGACCGCCGAACAATCCCTCCTTCAAGGAGAAGGTGCGTTCGGCGTCATAGCGTCGTCACTGCAGCGTCACTAAGCAGCCGTCCAATAGAAGCTGAGGGGCGGAGATGAGCGGGACGTAACAACCCGCCCACCTCCTTCCTTCTGCATTGCCGTTGGACGCAGGTAAAGAAATGTTTGTCGCTCCTGCGGTGTCACACATAGCGATGTGTGATGCCGCAGGAACGACGAACAACATCACTACGTTCGAGACAACGATTTTTAGTTTTTGGACGACCTCTCCATAATCAACTATTTTTGTCTCTTTTGCGATCGTTGAAGGTCGCTCGTACATGTTACATGCTGCGAAGTCGCTAACGGCGCCGGATGTGCGTCACAAACACCGTGACCCTGACGATAAATTGTTAGCGATATCGCAGCGTGTAAAGCACCCTTTAGTGGGCTCCATCCACATGCAGACACGCACATACACAGATATGTACACATACAGGCATACATACATATACATATTTAAAGAGAAATTCAGAAAAATAAATAAATAGACATAAATCTATTCACAGGCATATAGACTGACATACATAGATATACACATCATACATACACACACCTAGACACATTAGAGATATTTCTAATATGGGAAAGCCGGCAGCAGCCTCACTCACCCCCCCGCTTGTCTCCTGTCCAGCTCTTCCCGGCCATGTGGCTGTGCCACGCTGATTGGTGGCCATCACTAACAGACATGGCAGCACACAGAGCACACTCACACTGCTGTATGAGAGGCTGGGGACATGCACATTACTGAGGAGTGGGCATACAGCTCCAGAGTGGGGGATACAGCTCTGAGGTATATACAGCACTGGGGTGGAGGGGGACATACAGCTCTGGGGGGGCATACAGTTATGTGGGTATAGAGCACTTGGGTTTGGGGACAAATAGTTCTGGGGGTATACAGCACTGGGGTGGGGGGGACATACAGCTCTGGGGGGGTATATAATATACAGCACTGGGGTGGAGGGGACATACAGCTCTGGGGGGTTTAATAGTATGCAGCCCCCATATTCCTCGATATAGTGTTATGCAGCCTTCATATTCCTCCATATAGTATAATGCACCCAATATTTCTCCATATAATATAATGCACCTTATATTGCTCCATATAATATAATGCAACCTCATATTCCACCATATAGTGTTATTAAGTCTTCATAGTTCTCCATATAGTATAATGCACCCAATATTCTTACATATAAAGTAATGCACCCCATATTGCTCTACATAATATAATGCAGCCTCATAATACTCCATATTGTAGTATGTAGCCCCCATATTCCTCCATATAGTGTTATGAAGCCCCCATATTCCTCCATGTAGTATAATGCACCCAATATTTCTCCATATAATATAATGCACCCTATATTGCTCCACATAATATAATGCAACCTCATATTCTACCATATAGTGTTATGAAGTCCTCATAGTCATCCATGTAGTATAATGCACCCAATATTCCTCCATATAAAGTAATGCACCCCATATTGATCTACATAATATAATGCAGCTGCATATTATTCCATATAGTGTTATGAAGCCCCATATTCCTCCATATAGTATAATGCACCCAATATTCCTCCATATAATATAATGCAGCATATATTGCTCTACATAATATAATTCAGCCTCATATGTCTCCATATAGTGTTATGCAGCACCCATGTGCCTCCATATAGTATAATGCAGCCCCCATATAGCATTATGCAACCCCCATATAGCACTATACAGCTCCCATATAGAATTATGCAGCCCCATATAGCATTATGCAGCCCCATATAGCATTATGCAGCCTCCATATAGCACTATGCAGTCCCATATAGTATTATGCACCCTAATGTAGCATTCAGCCCCCATATTGTTTAATGCACCCCCTTAGTTGTCTGGCCACCATGATTAAATACATACTCACTTCTCCCCTTTCCTCCGCTGCTCCAGTCTCCTCAGCGTGTGTCACTGTCCAATGTTCTACCACTCTGCTCAGCACAGCAGGCATGCAGTAGTGACATCATCGTGCTCCGCTGTGCTGAAGTGTCAGAGCACAGATACAGCAGGAGAATGATGAGAGAGAGTGCACCGCTCACTCTCTCATCATTGCTTTCAATCGTATCAGTATATGCGATGCCAATACAATTAAAAGTGTGATCCTTTGCGGTGGCCTGGGAGGGGAAGGGTCACCCTGACTCACGGACTCCATAGCGGTCGCCGACTCCCTGCCAACTGCGAGTAGGCCCCCTGATGTTCACACATACAGATGTGTGAAGGAGGCCTAATGGAGAGCAGGCTGTATTGGAGATGGATCAAGTTGGAGATGAGCAATTGTTTTGGATAAAGATTATTTCTAATTGCAAAAAATACAATGCAATAGGACCTTTTTTGTTAACCTTCTCCTCTCTTACCCATCTCTAGGGGGAAATAAGCCATAGGAAGTCATTACTAAACAATCCACAGTTTGCTAAGATTACTAAGTCTCATACTTTAATTACAATGCAGAGAATGGCCTTTTCATTATAACAGGAAAATATGTTCTGTCTCTTTTATTCTGCTTATTCGTAATGCCTAAATTAAGATTATTTTGATTTCTATTTTACCTTATGTGATATTATATAATGCACATGTGGCGCCCTGGACAAGCCAGGACGTCACAAGTACTACACCAACACACCCACACACCCTGGTCAGGCACACCTAAGTCAAACACAAATCCTTGTTGCCTCCCTCCAGGGGCTGATGTCCACACCAGGGGGTGGGCCAGGTGGTTGGTCCCGCCCACCGAGGAGTTCACAGTCCTGGAGGCGGGAAAAGAGTTGAGTTTTGCAGATTAGTTTTGGAGAGGAGTGGAGTAGTAGTGAGGAGAAGTGGCAGTAGAGCAATATGAAGTCGGTCCGGGTGTGTGGCTCGGACAGTACAGCAAGGTTGGCAGATGGTGGTGACCGTCTGCAGGAGAGGCCTATTGGAGCCAGCCGTAAGGACCGTGGACGGGCGGTGGCCCGGCGGTACCGGACCGGTGAGCAAAGAGAAGCTAGCACCATCCGGCAGGGCTTACGGACCCCGACAAGGCTAGGAGTCGCCGTTGAAATTGTCAAATCCGTTAGCGAAGGGAACCTCCGGGGTTTCCCAGCAGCCAAGTCCCGATTGAAGGCAACAGTCCAACCGATAGAGGGAAACACAGTCACCGCCAAGGCTACAGTTCCCAGGGCCAGAGCCTGCGGGCAAAAGGGGCTCCTTCAGCACCCATCCAAGCTGGGGAGCGGGTTACTGGTGGGAACCCATTGGAACCATACACACTACACAAGTGCAGGGAAAGGCAGTCACCATCAACCTGCCGGGAGGAGAAACACCGCAGCCATCTGTGGGACCCGTCCATCCAGCCATTTGTTTTACCGGAGACTTTGCATTCATCATTGGCTGAGTGAGTACCACCGTGCCGTGCGGCACAGCGCTGCCCCTGCGACCCTGCACCTCACCAGGCCCCGTAACCCGCCTGCCATCCATCCCTACTCCTCACCGGGCCCCGGGACAACCAAACCCCCTACCTACGGAGGGGAGAAATAACATCCAAGCTGCTCCCTGTCACTGCTCTCGGGATCCCCGTCCAGAGCAGCGGTGGTGTCACCAAACTCACCACAACCGTGGGTGGCATCACGGACAATATCCCCAAACCACAAACATTCCACCTTTTCACTCACGGGCGAGGAACGCTGCTCGAGTCCCCGGGATCCGGCCCACCGCTCAAGCCACCACCGAGCAGCAGCAGCAGCCGGACCCAAGCAGTGGATGAGAGCAGCGTCCCCTCCTCTGCCCGCGACAACTTGGCGTCACGAATAGGATCTTACCGCTCTGCCGTCTGGTAGAGGTGCGCCTTGTGACCGCCGGAGGTGTCCGGCCGAAAATTTGGAGAAGCCGCCATCTTGGGCGCGAAAAATTCCCACTCGAGCGTCTCCTCGAGCAGTGGAGGCGCGAAGGCCTAAACCCCGCCCCTGTAGAGGAGGAGCCAGAAAAAGACTAAGGGGGACTGATGGCGCCTGGCCGCATGTAGCTCGCGGCTATGCAAGCAGGGACGCCGGGACCCCGCGATCCGCTGACCCCTGCAAGGGATGTCTGCTCCACCCAGCTATGCGGAGGCTATAGAGCCGGTGCCCGGAACAGCGGCGTGGCTGAGGGCCTGAACGGCAGGGATCTGCCGACACTACCGAAGTCAGATATGTATACTGATGGAGCAGTGGACCGCGGAGGTGGAGGAGGTAGCTGCAGTCGCTCGGGTGTATGGAATGGAAGCTATGATGGAGGAGCTGGTGAGTGACGCACGCCCCTGTGTACCCGATGGATCGGCCGTTGCAGCTGAGGGACCCGGTCTACCCCTGACCCCCATGCAGCCTCCGTCTTCCCTGCCAGTGCGCCGCGCTACTGCTGGTCCATCTGACGTACGCCCCTTCATCACGGTAGCCGAAAGAGTGGTGAGCCCGGAGACTGCGGCAGCTGGCGGCAGCCCGCCTGGCGCAGGTACAGATGACAGTGACTCCGGGCCTGATACCGAGCCCGTTTCGGAGGAGGACGAGGGAGTCGTCGCCCTGCATGGCATGGAGGCCACTTACATCCCCCGGAGTGGAAATAACGGGTATCGGGCGGCCCTTCCTCGCCGCGCCTGCTATGCGCTGGAGGGGCTGGTGCCCGTGTTCTTCCACCCAGAGCCGGGTGAAGAGGACGAAAGTGCACAGTAATGGCAGCAGAGTCCCATTGCAAGTTGTCCCCGTTGGGACAACCAGTACTGTTTTAAAGTTTGATAAATGCTAAGAAAGAGTGATCAACCGAAGTTCACCTGATTAACCAACCCTGATTTGAACCGGCCGTTGCCGGCAACTGTTGTCCCCGTGGGGACTGTTTATAACCAATGCGTAGAAACTGCTACGGACAAGCCCGAGAACTGGCAGGGCAACCACAAACTTGTGGTTTATAAATAAAATGTTTTTATGGCTTAACCGTTACCGCCTCCGGAGAGGCTGATTTGGAGGATGGGCCTGGAGGAAAGAGATGGCCCAGGCCCGCCACTACCACAACCAGTGGCGATCCTCCGGGGGTTTCAGGGGTTCCCCATGGATGTGGGTCCCCTGGAAAGGACAGAACCCGCTCGGGTAACTTGTGCTGGACTGGGGTCAAGGGGTGCTGCCCATTTGCTTAGGGGCAGCATCAGGGCCAGGTTGCTTGGGTGGGAGAGAGCGGAAGCCGTTACCGTTAGCAACGTTTAAGAATGTGCCTCCCGATGTGGGAAGATTAAATATGCTTGTTACCGTTTATCTTTTTCAGTTGTGAAAATAAAACCGGTGATGGACGGGCAGCCCGCGGACGGTCTGCATTTTACTAAGGGGGAATGTGGCGCCCTGGACAAGCCAGGACGTCACAAGTACTACACCAACACACCCCACACCCCGGTCAGGCACACCTAAGTCAAACACAAATCCTTGTTGCCTCCCTCCAAGGGCTGATGTCCACACCAGGGGGTGGGCCAGGCGGTTGGTCGCACCCACCGAGGAGTTCACAGTCCTGGAGGCGGGAAAAGAGTTGAGTTTTGCAGATTAGTTTTGGAGAGGAGTGGAGTAGTAGTGAGGAGAAGTGGCAGTAGAGCAATCTGAAGTTGGTCCGGGTGTGTGGCCCGGACAGTACAGCAAGGTTGGCAGACGGTGGTGACCGTCTGCAGGAGAGGCCTATTGGAGCCAGCCGTAAGGACCGTGGACAGGCGGTGGCCCGGCGGTACCGGACCGGTGAGCAAAGAGAAGCCAGCACCATCCGGCAGGGCTTACGGACCCCGACAAGGCTAGGAGTCGCCGTTGAAATTGTCAAATCCGTTAGCGAAGGGAACCTCCGGGGTTTCCCAGCAGCCAAGTCCCGATTGAAGGCAACAGTCCAACCGATAGAGGGAAACACAGTCACCACCAAGGCTACAGTTCCCAGGGCCAGAGCCTGCGGGCAAAAGGGGCTCCTTCAGCACCCATCCAAGCTGGGGAGCGGGTTACCGGTGGGAACCCATTGGAACCATACACACTACACAGGTGCAGGGAAAGGCAGTCATCATCAACCTGCCGGGAGGAGAAACACCGGAGCCGTCTGTGGGACCCATCCATCCAGCCATTTGTTTTACCGGAGACTTTGCATTCATCATTGGCTGAGTGAGTACCACCGTGCCGTGCGGCACAGCGCTGCTCCTGCGACCCTGCACCTCACCAGACCCCGTAACCCACCTGCCATCCATCCCTACCCCTCACCGGGCCCCGTAACAACCAAACCCCCTACCCACGGAGGGGAGAAATAACATCCAAGCTGGTCCCTGTCACCGCTCTCGGGATCCCCGTCCAGAGCAGCGGTGGTGTCACCAAACTCACCACAACCGTGGGTGGCATCACGGACAATATCCCTAAACCACAAACATTCCCCCTTTTCACTCACGGGCGAGGAACGCCGCTCGAGTCCCCGGGATCCGGCCCACCGCTCGAGCCACCACCGAGCAGCATCAGCAGCAGCAGCCGGACCCGAGCAGTGGGTGAGCGCAGCGTCCCCTCCTCCGCCCGCGACACACACATTTTTTATTTTTTATTTACATTTACTGTTTGCAGCAGTCAGTAATATAAATTAGGGTTTGTAATGAAATTTAGTTTTTTTATGTTTCTTTTTTTGCCTTTGTATTAAACTATATTTAAATTTAGAGTATAATTTAATTTGCCTGTCTTATAAATTTGACATAAATGGCTTCACGGCTATCCTATGAGTCGTTAATAAAGAAACTGTCTTCTCTACAATGAATACCAGCAAAGGAAGCAGCCAAATCAGATAATACTATCCTCAAAGCATTCATATTAGACAAACAAGCTTTGTTACACACATCTGACTGTGAGACAGTCTGCTATGGATTCATATTAATGAAAAAGATAGCCAACCTTAAATCTCCGAGGAGACTCTGCCAAAAAATGTAGTAATTAAAATATTGATGTAAAAATGTTGAATATACTGTAGGTGAAGTCTGAAATATAGGAAAAACTTTAATGTTTCTGTCTTCTATATCTTCTGCCTGAATTCATCATGCTTACATTCCTTGATTCATAATTATCTTTAAGATAAGGAACAAACCTTGTCTAAATTACTTGACAGATAGAAAAAGCTGTTGCTTTGATTTAGGCTATGTGTTCACGTTGCTTTTTACCTGCTTTTTACCTGCTTTTTTGCTGCTTTTTCAACTGCAGCGTTTAATGCCAAAATGGTTGTGTTCTGTTTTTCAAGCATAGTCTATGGGAATTTGGGTTTCTTGTGCGCACTATGCTGTTCAAAATGCTGCCTTTTTGTGGCAGAAATTTTGGCTAAAACTCTGCTTTTCAAAGAAGCAACATGTCAATTGTTTTTGCCATTTGCGTTTTGAACTGCAAAGCAGAGTTTTTGCCCAAATTTTGCCTCCTTTTGCATCATTCAAGCTCTTACTATGACCATTTTACAGCCATTTTACAGCATACAAATTCGGGTTTTCATTTATTTATATTGGGTTAGGCATCCTGGGTCAAGTTCAGGTCCCAAACTGAACTTTTTTTTTTAAAGTCTGGCCTAACTGAAGAACCAGAATATCCACTGGTCCCCTCACCACAACCCAAGACCCTAAATACAGAAATCTCCTGAGATAACTGGCTTCCAGTAGGTCTAAGGCAGGTATAGCTCAGATGTCTTACTTTATTCTGTTATTCAGTAATCCTTTCAGATATTACAGGAGAGTTGACAAGTATGTTTTAAGAGCAATGTGGAGAGATTTACCATGTTTGTATTTCTCAGGGAGGGCACAGGCTTTAGGACTTATTACTGACCTATGGGCATAAAATATGGTTCTATTGTCTAAGTAATATGGCGTCCTCTGTCTACACTCTGAGAAACATAATATGGTGGGTGCCGTTATCTGGGTTATTACAACCCAAATCTATAATATGGCATTTAGGTGAAATCATTCCTCCAGATGCCCAGATTCTTTCATGTTTGCTCCTGTAACTTCTAGAAATAGATGATATTTGTAAATACAACTATGCCTTATTTACTCCATTTAAAGCGTAATCCCATTTGTCACGGGGTCCTTCTCCAATATCACTCAATCAACAGAGCGAGAGATGATTGAACAATCCAAAGAATATTTATTCCAAGCAATCTAGAATGTCCATCAAATAATCCACCACACAGAGGGTAAAATAGTCCAGTAATGGGATAAATGTCCTGGGGATCAGTCACAATCCTCCAGCAGTCCTTTTCCAGGGAAATCTGAGTTTCTCAACTGCTCTCTGAGGTGCTGCCTGTAGCTGCAGCTTCTCCCCCAGAGGATCAATCTTACTACTTCGCTCTTCTCTTTCCTAGACAGACTGAATAATCTCCCAGGTAAGCAGAGAGTTTGGTGGATTCCAGGCCCCCCTTCCCCAGACTTAGGGACAAAAGCCCAGCAGGGAGGGATTAACCTAATTTAACAGGACAATGTACACAGAATGGACAGAGCACCATGCCTAAAATATTAACTTACACAAAATTATACACAACCCACCATATTCCACCATTACACCATTATTTAGTGTTAAGATATACCACTAAGATAAGTCATAATATTAGGCCCAGTAAAAGTATAATGTCCCCCTCTCTTCGTTCCTTGTATTCTTTACCAAAGCGAGGTAACCCCTCACACAGCAAGAAGATATTTGTATAATTTCTACACAGTAAATAAACCTTAAAATTGCTGCTGCACCATGCAGAACAGAATCTAATCTACCTTCTCATATTTGGTTTTAAGTTATGCTTGTAAATAACATATTTTCTTTTAAAGTTCTTCAGAATTTGTCAAAGCACAAAATATATATTTTTTTCCTAGCTGAAAAAATATTTTTAGTCATTTAATATTTTTCAGACCCACTAAATATTTACAGAATAAATAGTTATTTTGTTTTAGGGATGAACACACAGCTTTATATTAAAGACATTTGCAGCTTAAACAGCATAAAAAAAGTCACCAGTAAAATATCTAAAGGTTAAAATTATCACTAATTTTTTTTTCTGGTTGTGGGAAAGCTGGGTGGTATTTACGTGTCATCCTGCTTTGCAAAGGTCTGCAATTGCAACTTAACATCTATCTAGTGTAAGGTTGCAGCAGGAAAGGTCCTGGAGAGGAGATATGTATCACCGAGGTGGCCAACCTCAGTGATGTAATAATTGGAAAAGCAAGCTCCAGCGCATTTAGTGCTGAGAGGGGTTTTTTTTGTTTGTTTGTTTTTTTTTTAAAGGGCCTGGATTTTTGGGCCCATGTTTTAAGAGCAGCCAAAACTGCTGTAATACCTCCAGTCCAGGGTTTCCAGACTGTCCAGGTCCTATTAAAGGCAGCTGAACTTTCTCAGAGGTTGTCTGTATGTGGAAAGTAGAAGAATCTGTTGGTGCTTGTCCAATCCTGTCAATACCTGACCAAGCGGGTAGTGTACCACTACAGGTGAGCCCATGTTGCTTTATGCACTGTCTATATATTTTATATTATACCTTTTGTGCCAATGGTTTATGGACTTTTGGGCTATGTGCACCTGTTAATTTTTTGGATGTAGAAATTTCTGCACCATATGTGCATGTCTTGGCACCTATTGGCAGGAAAATGCAACGGACAAAACACATGTTTTTTCTATGTGTTTTGGATGCACCTGTGGTTTGCTAGTGTTTTTAGACAATACTGAATATAATTTGAGGCTTATTGCGACTAGAGATATAGATAGATAGATATCTGGCTGATATATCCTTGCACAACCCCCTAACGTTTTTTAAAATTGCATTCTTTAGTTCATTGCAGGTGGAGCTTATCGTACAGTTTTCTACGATGGGGAACCTACTGTAATAAAAAAATAAATAAAAAAAAGATGTGGGGTCCTCCCCATTTTTGGTAACCAGGAAAGATAAAGCAAACAGCTGGGGTTTTACATTATTAGACTGGGAAGGCCCATAGTTATTTTGTCCTTCCCAGCTTAAAAATACCAGCCCACAGTCACCCCAGAAGTGACGCATCATGAGATGATCCAATTGAGGCGAATTGCCTTGGCTGTTCACAATTGTCCTTATACTTTGGCAATTGGGGTACTGGTTTTGGGGTGGATGTCAGCTGTGAATTGTCCAAAACCAAAGCTAGCATCAAGCCCTGGTGTTAGTAATTGAAAAGTGTCTATCAGACAAACACACAAAAAATTATTTGTTGAAATAAACATTACTTGACACTTTCCCCTGTCCACCACTTAATTAAAAAAAAAAGTCCCACACAGGTCCACCGTAGTCCACCAAATCTGATGTAGTCCACAAATGGAAACCTGAAAAAAAAAACAGAAAAAAGACAGTTTCTCTTGTTCACCAATTTTATTATTTTTTCTCTTTTTTTTCTCTTTTATTTTTTCAGGTTTCCATTTGTGGACTACTTTGGATTCCATTGACTACGTCAAATCTTCTGGGGAATTTTTTATTTAATAAATTGGTTAATCTGATAAATTCCTCTCCATTACTAACACCAGTGCTTAATGCCAGCTGACACTACACAGCTGACATCAACCCCAAAAACCATTACCCTGATTACCAAAGCACCAGGGCAATAAGGAAGAGCTGAGATGAAGCACCTGAACTGGAACATTTAATGTGATGTGCCAATTCTGGGATGTATGTGGACTGGTCTTTTTAGGCTGGGATGGGCCAATAGCCATGGATCTTCCCATCCTGATATCAGCTCACAGCTTGGTTGCTTTTCTGGTTATCAAAAATGGGGAGGAGCCCCACATTGGTTTTTTTTATCATTTATTTATTAATGTTAACAATTTCAGTAAGCTGTACAATAGGCTCCACATGCACTGTAATTTTATAAAATGTTTTGGGGGTTGGGCAATAATATATCTACCTGATATCTATCTGTCTATGTCTATCTCTATCTATGTCTATCTACTATCTATCTATGTAATCTATCTATCTTTTCCTTTAGTTACCTTCAATGCGATTTTTGGTGTAAAAAGGCTTCAAAAACACAGCAAATCTGCCGTAAATCCACAATCATTTTTATATCTGCATTTTTATAGCATTTTTGACTGACTTCATTGAAGTCAATGGGTGAAAAAACGTTGAAAGAATTGATATACTGCAGAATATTTTTTGCACCAAATCTGCAAGACACAAATACGCTACATGTGCATGACACTTCAGGATTCCTTTTGACTTTGCTAGCATCAGTTTTCCCTTCAGGTTTTGTGGAAAAGCTGCACTCAAAAATGCAACAAAAAAAACGCAATAAAAACAGAACGTGTGCCCACAGCCTTAATAAACCAGTGACTATTTAAAATACGAATCGGATACCTGTGTGTGCACTAGCATTTACCAAAAAACTAACACCCCTACAATTGGTGGAGAATGCGGGCAGCGAATCCCAAGCAGCCCAGGTGATTGCAGTAAAACTGTATGTCCATGATGAAGGCAGCTGTAGTAGCGCAAATGTGGTTTGAAGCCATGAAGGAGTTGATTAAGCAACTGGTACAGAACAATATACTGCAGCAATGGCAGTAGAAATAGCAATCCCAGCAGGAAACCAATGGACTCCTGATGCAACAGTTCAAGCTACAGCAGCAGTAGATACAGCAGCAGATGATGGTCCTGGCAAAAGCCATACATGTCAGGGAAACCACACGACCCCAGAAACTAAGGTGACAATACTCAGCGGAGAGAAACGGTAAGGGGGTCGTTTCAAAAGATGTCTCCGGATGATGACATCTAGGTGTTCCTGACTGTGTTCAAGAGGGTGGCGGATTGTGAGAGACTGTTTCCGGAGCGGTGGGTGGAAGTTCTGGCACCATACTGGGGAATATCAGAAAGTGTACTTTGACCTGGCCAATCAGGATGCCAAAGAGTATGGCAAAGGGAAGGTGGAGATCCTAGCTTGTATGGGTGTTTTCTTGGCACTCAAGGCAAAATGGGTGCATCACAGGGACTATTGTAAGAATAATCCTCCCAGATGCCTTAGTGGCCTCAACTTCATAGAATCATATAATATCATAGAATCATAATATCAAAATATTAGAGTTGGAAGGGACCTCAAGGGCCATCGGGTCTAACCCCCTGCAAGTGCAGGTTATCCTAAGAGTCATCCCAGCTATATGTTTATTCAGTTTCCCCTTGAAGATTTTCATTGAGGAAGAACTCACCACCTCCCGTGGTCTCCTGTTCCACTCTCTAACTGCCCTCACTGTCAGAAGGTTTCTCCTTATGTCTAATCTGAAGTTCCTTCCTTTAAGTTTCATCCCTTTGCTTCTTGTACTTCCCTGTGCTAATGAGAATAGGACAGTTCCCTCTGCACTGTGACTACCTTTCAGATATTTGTAGAAAGTAGGGATGATCGAATACCTCAAATATTCGGCTTCACGAATATCCGACGAATAGGTTGCTGCTATGCGAATATTCGATGTGCAATGTAAGTCTATGGGAAGCCCGAAAAGTTCCAAATAGTTGTTATTCGGGTTTCCCATAGACTTACAATGCGCATCGAGTATTCGCGAATAGTCGAATAGCAGCAACCTATTCGGCAAATATTCGTGAAGCCGAATATTTGAGGTATTCGATCATCCCTAGTAGAAAGCTATTAAGTCTCCTCTCAGCCTTCTCTTTTTCAAACTAAACATCCCTAGTTCTTGCTACACCCCTGAGCAGTGTGGATAATATTAGGAGGTGAAATGGCTTGAAATTAATGCAGCAGATCCTTAATGGGATTATAATCACCTTTCCCGGTTCCATCGGTGATTCTCTGCTGCTGCGCCCAGGGCCTGGCATTGGCTGCGGTACTAGCTGCAGCCAATCAGTGAACTCAGTGGCACTACCCATACAAACGGAACGTCGTTGAGTTTACTGTTAGCTGTCACATCGTGGACGTGATGTCAGTGTCACATCCAACACTGGGCGGAGTGGTGGAGACTCCCAGGTGGACCCAGGGAAGGTGAGTAGAGTGCAGTTAATTATGTTTTAACATACCTGGATTAAAATTGAAAGGAGACAACCCCTTTGATTTAGAGGAGTATTGGGGTCATAGCGATATGCTTTTACTTAAAGATGGGACCAAGCCTTTACTAGCTTTCCGCTCTGACTCATGGATGGAAGTCTAAAGTAGAGGACGATATTCTATTATGTTCCTGATGGGGAAAAACTGTAATTTACTTGACTTAATAGTTTGTTGGGTTTTTTTTGTTTTTAAATCTAAGTATTTCAATGAACTCTATGAATCCTGCTGTATAACAGGAGCAGTATTTATATGGTGGGGTATTGTGTATGACAAATATATATAAATTATGTTCCCATAGCGTGTCATTCTGCCATCCTCGTGCTTTCTCGGGTTTGACAAGGTAAATGTTTAGACATAGACGTAAAGTAAAAATGACACTTATTATTTAAGAAAATAAACGTCTATTAAGCTGCCACTAGTCGGAGTTGTCACGTGCTGTCCCGGCAATGATGAAAACTTACAACACTTGATAAACTTGTAGAGGCCATAATAGCACTTCATGCTTCCCGGTACGATTCTCAGCTATTCATAGGCTTCAGAACAAGTTAATTACTTTGGGTTCTTGATAAATGAACTGTTCTCTTTTTAGTGCTCAGATTTCTGGCTCCAAAATAATCTTGAGCCGAGCTAAGAATACCTCTCAAATGCCCCTATGTTTCTTATCCAAGCAAAGACTTTGGCAGGAGTGATCCTAAAGTGGTCTCATTTGAGATGATCTAAGGAAGTCGGCTGACAGTGAACTGATTGCAGGCCTCTTACAGGCTCCTCCGCCGAATGAGAGGAGCTATTCTGAACATGCTCCGGGGCAGGGACCCTCTTCTCCTCTGATTCCACATTAATGGTCTCCATGGGTGCTGAGAAGTGTATTTAGGGCTAAGTAAAACAAAGCCTTGCCAGACTCTTGCTCCAGCATCCCTGTTTCCGACAGCTATGCACTTTTCTTAAAATGTTTGAAGATAACAGGGAAGGAAATCATGAAATGATAGGGTGAGAGCAGGAACGAGGGCAGCAATCCTCCGCCTGGCCTCTCAGCGTTATCAGCAGAGCCTGAAAAATTACCTTGTATCAGCTTCTATAAAAAGAATATAATCGCGTGTGGGTGAAAAAAAAAATCATTAATGAGTTGAGATGAGTGGAACATGAGTGTGGCAGAAGGAAGCGAAAAGTCGTTTATGTTTTACCTTGATGCTTAGTAAATAGATCCCACATCCCAAATATATATGAGAAAAACAATGTACACCCTGGTTGAATTCTATGATGTTATGTATCAAGACAGTAAAAAACATCTGGTCCTTAGAAGGTCTCAAATAAATACAAGAGCAACACATGACAAATTACTCCGTATCGTTGTTTATTTAACAAATTAAGCAAAATGCAGTAGCAGTTTCTAAAAAAAATTAAGTACTCCCTTAATGCTTCTGTAGCTATGGTCAAGTCCCCTACAATGTAAAGTGTATGGCTATGTAAAAATGCCACGTGCTCGCTGCCTGGGAGTAATCCTAGACTCTGATCTCTCTTTCAAGCCACACATCCAAGCCCTCTTCACCTCCTGCCGCCTCCAGCTCAAAAATATTTCCCGGATCCGTACATTCCTTTCCCAAGAAGCTGCAAAAACCCTAGTACATGCCCTTATTATGTCCCGCCTGGATTATTGAAACCTCCTGCTCTGTGGCCTCCCTTCTACCAGTCTCGCACCCCTACAATCTATTCTAAACTATGCTGCCCGGCTAATCCACCTGTCCCCCCGCTACTCCCCGACCTCTCCTCTTGCCCAATCCCTTCACTGGCTTCCTATTGCCCAACGACTCCAGTTCAAAACCCTAACCATGACATACAAAGCCATCCACAACCTGTCTCCTCCATACATCTGTGACCTGGTCTCCTGGTACTTACCTGCACGTAACCTTCGATCCTCACAAGATCTCCTTCTCTACTCCCCTCTCATCTCCTCTTCCCACCATGGCATCCAAGATTTTTCCCGTGCCTTCCCCATACTCTGGAATGCTCTGCCTCAACACATCAGATTCTTGCCTACCTTGGCAAGCTTCAAAAGGAACCTGAACCTCTTCCGACAAGCCTACAACCTGCCGTAACCCTCAGTCTGATACAGCGCCGCACAATCAGCTCTACCCTAACTTACTGTATCCTCACCCATCCCTTGTAGACTGTGAGCCCTCGTGGGCAGGGACCTCTCTCTTCCTGTACCTGTCTGTGTCTTGTATTGTTTATGATTATTGTACTTGTCCCTATTATGTACAACACTTTCACATGTAATGCGCCATGGAATTGATGGCGCTATAATAAATAATAATAATAATTTGTTATTATGTGCTGTAAATGTGTTAACCATGTGTATTAGAAATAGCAGATATAGCAGAATTGAGAATGTTAAGTAGGATGTAGTGTGAGGTATAGGCTTAGTATGTCATTTATAGGAAGTGATATAAAGCATAGGAATGTTATGAACTGTAGACAGATTTTGTTAGTAACAGAAACAGTTAATGTCAGGTTCAGCTCACTGATGGGCAGAACTAGCGTTGATCTGAGAGTCACTTCCTGGTTACAGAGAGAGCTGAGAGCCAGTTCTGCAGAGAGGTTCCTGGAGTGAGGACGTGGCCTTGTAACTTGGGCCCTTTGGGGAACCCGGAGGTATCCTCCAAGGGTCTGGAGCCTTCATCTCACCTTGAGACAGGCTTTCAAAAGTCTTAGGACTAGTCGGCCATCGGGGCAGAGGGCCTCTTGGATGCACCAAAAACAGTCGAGTGACTAAAAGCCATCAGAGGCAATGAGAGGACCACGGGTAGCTAAAGTGAGAAGAGGGGGAAGCGGAGGCATAGGCCCGGCAGCTGGATGACTAGATGCCAGTTAACAGGATAGGCTAGCCAGAGTACCCCAAAAGAAAAAGGGGCAGCAAAGACTGCTGAAGTGTGACCATGTCCGTCATGAAGGTGGAAGATATAATAAACCATTTACAGTTCTTTTGCCAAGAGTTCTCCAATGTCCTGTGTCTATCTTCTACATCTAAAACATCGACCGACTGCGGGGAGGTGGACGCTGCCCTTAAGAGTACAGTAAGTGTCACAAACTCTACCCAAAGCAGATTATAAGCACTGGCGCTCTCTGGCGAAGGAGTGCAGAGCCCTCACAGCCCAGCATTTACATCTTCCTTCAAGTGGCGCTGCGAGGAGGGTCATTCTCTGCACAACCTGACAAGATGGGCTGCGGGGAAGATGCTTGAGATGGACAAGTTAAAGGTCATGGAAACAAAGATAACAGTACATGGCCTGACGCCGAGCATGGGCCACACCCGTTGTGGGTGGTACTGAAAAAAAGATTGTAAAGTTGAGAATGAAGAAATGCCCCATGTCCAGTGGTGCTCACCTCCGGCAGGTGCAGCAAAAGGCAAGAAAAAGAGCGTGAAGCGCTGCCCTTTATATTTCACTGTGGATTCAGGAACTGGGGATTAAAAAACGCCACATGTTCAGTGGTGCCCGCCTCCATCGGGGCAACTAGAGAGAGAGAGCCCGCCCTTCAAAAAGAAGCTGATGGGCAACGGGCGACAGCTCTGAAGAAATGGGACGTAGAGCCAGAAGAGAAGGAGGAATAGAGACTCCCCCGACATCATAGGGCTGAACCATGACTGGCTAGTGAGAAGACTACGATGGCACAACACTGAGTGTGACCAGAGCATAAAGGGCAGTGGCTTGTGGTTCTGCCTCACCAAAGCACTTGGCAAGTGGCCTTGGCAAACTGGCTGCAGCAGCAAGAGAAATTGCTGCGGCCAAAAGGCCTGTTGGAAGTGGAGGTTCCTCAGAAAGGCCAGGAATCAATACCCGGAATGGTGAATGCAGTGGCCGTTTCTGGAAGGCCAAAGCCCTGTGACCGGGACAAGCGATCCAAGTTTGCAAAAGCCATGAGTGGGTGGGGTAGAAAAGAAGTGCCAGCTGTGATTACTCAGGGTGCTCCCTTAGCTATATACATGAAGGTGGCAGAGTCTGGGGCTACCTGGGTCTGAAACTAGCCAGAAGAGGTGTTGAAGTGGTTATGTGGTTATGAGAGTAGCCAGTCCCACAACTCCCTCCCCCCCTTCCCCGTTGTACTGGTTGCACTTATGCCTGCGGGACTGTTCTGCATTCCATGGGGGGGCGCGGGTCAGGAGATCCTGCTCACTGAAGAAGTTGGCCAGGAATGGCCAAAGCTGTTGTTTATTTTCCCCATGTTATTTTCCATGTGGTCCACACTCCTCTGCTGGATTACAGGACTATGAGCAGAAGGAAAGCTGTACGCCCTCCACCATGGACTCTTTCCCGGTTTCTGGACACACAATGTCCTTGCCTCATGGCCTCTGCTCCTTTACCCCCATGGACCTTGTTTTTTGTCCTCATGGACTTTACCCCATGAACTCTGCCCCTCACCCTGTGTCCCCAGGACTAGACTAGTACTAAAGGGGAGGAGGAAGAAGGAACTAATGGACCCTGAGAAATGGGTCCAGGATTGTTGTACATTCTACTAAGAATTGGTAAAGGTTTAGAATGTCATTTATAGGAATGTTATGTAGATAGATTTTGTTAGTAACAGAAACAGTTCATGTCATGGTCAGCTCACTGGGGGCTGAACAAGGAGAAGGGAGTCACTTCTTGGTTACTGAGAAAGCTGAGAGCCAATTCTGCAGTGGGGTTCTTGGAGTGAGGACATGGCCTTGTAACTTCCACCCATTGGACATATCCCCCAAGGGTCCGGAGCCTACGGCTCACCTTGGGACTGGTTTAGAAGAGTCCAGGGACTAGACGGCTTCCAGCCGGACTACCCCAAAAGAAAATGGCAGCAGGAGCATAGAATTATGGCCATGTCTGTTGTGAAAGTGGAAGATATAAGAGGAGAGACATCAGTAATTATCTTAAGGCCGCTTTACACGCAGCGATCTCACTAGCGAGATCGCTAGCATGCGTACCCGCCCCCGTCGGTTGTGCGTCACAGGCAAATCGCTGCTCGTGGCGCACAACATCACAACATCACCCGTCACACTACTTACCTGCCTAGCGACGTCACTATGACCGACAAACCGCCTCCTTTCTAAGGGGGAAATTCGTTCGGCGTCACAGCGACGTCACTAAGCGGCTGCCCAATAGAAGCGGAGGGGGGCGGAGATGAGTGGGACGATCATCCCGCCCACCTCCTTCCTTCCTCATTGCGGGCGGCCACAGGTACGATGTGGTTCCTCGTTCCTGCGGGGTCACGCGTAGCGATGTGTGCTGCCGCAGGAGCGACGAACAACCCGCGTCCTGCAACAGCAACGATATTTGGGAACTGGACAGCGTGTCAACGATCAACAATAAGGTGAGTATTTTTGATAGTTAGAGGTCACTCGTACGTGTCACATGCAACGACGTCGCTAACGAAAACGGAGGTACGTCAAGAATCCCGAGACCCCAACGACATCGGGTTAGCGATGTCTTTGTGTGTAAAGCGGCCTTTAGAGAAGCAGTTGGTGTTGGCTATCAATCTGGAAAAGGTTGTAAAGTCAACTTAGCAAGAAAATCAGGCCATCATATAGCTCTATCTACTGAAAAATGAAAACATTACGAGTGTCAGAAAATGGCATCTACAATAAAAACTATACACTTTTTGCATCACAATAATTGTTCTAATTGTACTGACCGAGAGAATCATATTGGTAGGTCATTTTTACAGAACAATAAACTCTTTAAAAATAAAATCTTAAAAAAATAAATTGCAAAATTGCATTTTTTTGCACGATTTCAATTGTTTTTAACATTTTCAAATACATTGAATAGCAAAATGAACGGGGTTCATTCAAAACTACAAGTCATCCCACAAAAAACAAGCCCTCTTGCGTCTTTATTGATGGAAAAATGAAGAACATATAGGTCTTGGAAAAATGGGTTGTAAAAAATGGAAAATTGACCTGTTGGGAAGAGGTTGAAGGGTTTTTTCCATGTAATCTGAGAGCAGCATAATTTACAGAACCTGATTCTTGCGATGGGTCCCATACTGAGCTGCTTATAATAGACTTGATAAAATAATGCTATGCACCCCAATTTGGGATGTATTCCATCTGTCTAGATTTTGGCGGTTGGTGACTGTTCACATTAAGTCATCAGGCCTTGTCCACAGGCTATTTACTTAATGCAGCATTTGCTTGGACCTGTCCCGCCCACAGCCATGACTCAGTCATGGGTACGGGATTGAAATAGACCAGGTGAGTGCTGCTAAGAGCAGTTCTACTATTCATATGTGAGGCCGTATGGCACATTTTATAAAAATATTTTAGTGTAGTGTAATTTTTATAATAAGTACAGTTTGGAATGTTTAGTGCTGAAGTGCACATTTAGTGCTGGCTTTTTGTTTTTTCTTCATTGATAAAATAATTGTATAATTGTTTTACTAGCAGGAGATTATCATTAGAGGACCTTCTACCAGGTAATCCAACCTCAACCCCGCCTCTGACTGGTAGTTTTCTGTTTATGCACAGTGTTCAAAGAAAGCTGCCAATCAGTGGTGTGGGCGGGGCTATGTAGATCTCAGATTTTAAAAAACTGGCAGATCTACAGTAGATAAAACTGTGATTTTATCAAAATTACAGCAAGCAGCCCAGAAAGTCATACATCACTGAATTCAAGAAACCTGCCACTATATCATGCTGCTTTCAGATGGGGTATGCAAAAATTTAGGGACAAATTATCTGTAGAGTTTGTCCAGCATTATTAAAAGTTGGCTGCTTTCTTCCAGAAATAGCACCACATCTGTCTGCAGATTGTATGAGGCATTGCAGCTCTACCTCACTCACTTTAATGGAGCTCTGTACCTGTACAGTATTATGCAAAAGTCTCCACGCCCTTGGTGAAAGCCACGGCGAAACGGGTCAGAGTGTTATTGGTAAGGCTTTTCTAACATGTAGCATTGTGATACATTTGTAATAGGCATTTGATGATTTATTTAGGATACCTTTTCCCATATCAGGTTTATACGACAGTTTTCCTGATATATATTTCTATTTGCTATTATTACTCATTTGCCAACCTAATACCATCTACTTCACATTGCTATTCTATTAGCCTGTGTCATCTCTATGTGAATGTTGTTCTCTTACATCATAAATTGTGACACACCTGATATTTGACATATTATTACAATTTACTGATTTACAGTATGGTTTCATATATTACAGTTTGTCATTATTGATGTCAATTCATGTTATATTTTTGTATAATATACACAAACTGATGTTTAATATTGTGCCATGGGGCATATTTGAGGTCACTTGTTTATCCTTTTCACATGTTCTGCTATACTATTTTTAAAGAAATGCTTTTATTATTACTAAAGATGATTTTTTTTGCATTAAATTTGTTTGATTTATTCCAGTGTACAGTAGTTGTGTCGCCCAGTACTCAGTCCCGGGCGGTAGCAAATGGGAATGGCATTTGTTCAGGTCCCTTGGAGGACCAGTGCAATGTAGTGACCCAGGTTGCTCTGTCCCCGCCACACTCTGTAGATTGAGTCCCCGTAGCGTGGAGCGTTTGGGGACCCCAACTGTCCCTTTTGGGGTACAGTCTCCTTCTCCGTACGGCGGGCAGTGCGGACCCTGCAGAGAGGTAAGTGTCCAAACCCCGATCCTAGTTTACTGGTGATGTCCCCGGATTATTTGGTTCGGTGAAGTCCGTGAAGGTGTCCTCACCGGGCAGGTATTTGCCAAACAGTCTAAAACTTGCGCTTGACCTAGGGCCCTGTGCCCCGTGCGTGCTCCGGTCCCAGCGGTATCTTGGTACCCGTCCTGGTGACCTCTCTCCTGTGCCCCCAGGGTCACCATTACACGGACCCAGCTCAGGCACGTCCACACACTTCTCCTGTATGCTCCCGACTCTCGACTACTCTCTGATTGACTGACCCCTCCCACCAGGCTGGCTATACCCAGAGACTCATTCCCATGGCGACCATCCCCTTACGTGGTTAACCCTCTATGCCCAGTGTGGAGAGGAGAACTAGGATTTAGATTGTGTTTTGGTGGAATTGGCACTGGTACTCCAGGTCCCAGGGGGTAGGTCCTGCATTACCAAGAGGATGGAGTTCCCTGTAGTGCCCTGAGGGTCTCATGGGCGCTACATAGTTTTGTAGGTATTAAAAGTCTATTCCCGAATAAGTTTAATTTTATCATTGCTCTATACAACATAAAGCCTCCTTCACACATCCATATAAAACACAAACGTGAAAAAATTATACCGGTCTCATCAGTCTTTTGGATCGGTGTGTCCTCTATGTGTCCGTCCGATGGATCAGTGGGTCACCAGTGTTTTGAATCGGTGTGTCCTCTATGTGTCCGTCCGATGGATCAGTGGGTCACCAGTGTTTTGAATCGGTGTGTCCTCTATGTGTCCGTCCGATGGATCAGTGGGTCATCAGTGTTTTGGATCAGTGTGTCCTCTGTGTCCGTTGGTTCAGTGGGTCATCAATGTTTCAAAGCTTCTCCTATACTTTGCAGTGTTAAACTTGTACAGCACATGGATGACACAGTGATGCCCTCCATGTGCTGTACATGTTTTTCACAGATCCATAGACTGGTATTGGCCTTTGTCATCTTTGCTGCAGGAAAAAACGGACATGTCTGCATCTGGTTTGCATGGACACATGGTCCACGTAAAAACATGTGACTATCCCCATAGGTTATAATGGATGAGAGCGGTATCCACGGAAAAAAAGGATACCACACATTCTGGAAACACGGTCTTGCGAAGTAGACCTAAAACTCAGCAATTTTATTCTTTTTGTCTTCAGGTTCTTTTGCAGGGGAATTGTTAATGTATTTCACAACTAAGTGTTTGTCCTTTGATTTCTACATGTTCGTCACTGATAAGGGGACATTTCCTCACTTCAGAAAACACAAGTGCACCTGGGTCATCCGTTCTGTAAAGAGGTCCTACATCACTCACGCAGCCAACTTCCTCCGTGCTCTTCCTTTTCCTTAAAGCTATGACATACATTTCAAAACATCTGGTCATTGTGTGCCCCCTACCAAGCTGTTTCCTCTTCTTCTTCCTTTTTCCTGCCATTGCTGGCACCAGATAATTACAGGACCAAATAAATAAACCCTGGTGGGTCAAATGTTTGCAGTACAAGGAATAGCGTTGGAAAAAATAACAATTTATTCAAAGGAGGTCCTGGATGAATAAAAAAAGGTAATTTATGAAAACACATGGCTGAAATTCTGGCATAAAACACCATAAAATATCTCAAAATTTTTGCGCAACCCAAAGTCGCACAAATAGTGAACTTTGAGGTTTGTACACCACTAGAAGTCAGCTCTGCCAACTTTTTGAAACGCATATGAGGAGCTTGGCAAACACAGGATTGCCATTAGTACCAGATGAATACACAATAATTTATACAACTTAAGTGGGAAAAAATCCACCAGATATGTACTTCAGTTTCTGATGGTGTGACAGGGAGACAGGGATGACACGGGAACCCCTAAGCTGACCCTAATATTGGGGACCCTGAGCTGTCCCTTATCCCAATGGTAGACTTGAAGGTAGTCAGGGTCGAGCCTCCAACGTGGCTCTGTCTCCTATCCTGATGACTAAAGGGGGCTTTACACGCTATGATATCGTTAATGTTTTATCACCGGGGTCACGTCGTTAGTGACGCACATCCGGCATCATTAACGATATTGCAGCGTGTGACACTTTTGTGCGACCTAAAACGATCGCAAAAGCAGCCAAAATCGTTTGCCGTGGAGAGGTCGTCCTAAAACAAAAAATCGTTTACCTCTCATTAGTGATGTTGCTCCTTGTTCCTGTGGCAGCACACATCATAGTATCATAGTATCATAGTATCATAGTTTTTAAGGTTGAAGGGAGACTCTAAGTCCATCTAGTTCAACCTGTAGCCTAACATGTTGATCCAGAGGAAGGCAAAAAAAACCCCAATGTGGCAAACAAGTTCCAATGGGGAAAAAATTTCCTTCCTGACTCCACATCCGGCAATCAGACTAGTTCCCTGGATCAATACCCTGTCATAAAATCTAATATACATAACTGGTAATATTAAATTTTTCAAGAAAGGCATCCAGGCTCTGCTTAAATGTTAGTAGTGAATCACTCATTACAACATCATGCGGCAGAGAGTTCCATAGTCTCACTGCTCGTACAGTAAAGAATCCTCGTCTGTGATTATGATTAAACCTTCTTTCCTCAAGACGTAGCGGATGCCCCCGTGTTCCAGTCGCAGGCCTAGGTGTAAAAAGATCTTTGGAAAGGTCTCTGTACTGTCCCCTCATATATTTATACATTGTGATTAGATCCCCCCTAAGCCTTCGTTTTTCCAAACTAAATAACCCCAAGTTTAATAACCTGTCTTGGTATTGCAGCCCACCCATTCCTCTAATAATCTTGGTCGCTCTTCTCTGCACCCTCTCCAGTTCAGCTATGTCCTTCTTATATATCGGTGACCAGAATTGTACACAGTATTCTAAGTGCGGTCGCACTAGTGACTTGTACAGAGGTAGAACTATATTTTTTTCATGAACACTTATACCTCTTTTAATACATCCCATTATTTTATTAGCCCTGGCAGCAGCTGCCTGACACTGTCCACTAAAGTGAAGTTTACCATCCACCCATACACCCAAGTCTTTTTCTGTGTCTGTTTTACCCAGTGTTCTACAATTAAGTACATAATCATAAATGTTATTTCCTCTACCCAAGTGCATGACCTTACATTTATCTACATTAAACTTCAATTGCCACTTCTTAGCCCAATCCTCCAATTTACATAAATCTCCCTGTAATATAAAATTATCCTCCTCTGTATTGATTACCCTGCAGAGTTTAGTATCATCTGCAAATATTGAAATTCTACTCTGCATGCCCCCAACAAGGTCATTTATAAATATGTTGAAAAGAAGCGGGCCCAATACTGACCCCTGTGGTACCCCACTATGAACTGAGACCCAGTCCGAGTACGTACCATTAATAACCACCCTTTGTTTCCTATCACTGAGCCAGTTTTTAACCCAGTTACACATATTTTCCCCTATCCCCATTATTCTCATTTTCTGTACCAACCTTTTGTGTGGCACCGTATCAAAAGCTTTTGAAAAGTCCATATACACAACATCCACTGCATTTCCCTGGTCCAGACTTGAACTTACCTCTTCATAGAAGCTGATCAAATTAGTTTGACAGGATCGATCCTTCATAAACCCATGTTGATACTCTGTCATAAGGTTATTTTTCTTGAGATACTCCAGTATAGCATCTCTCAAGAAACCCTCAAGGATTTTACCAACCGTAGAGGTTAAACTTACCGGCCTATAATTTCCCGGCTCAGTTTTTGTCCCCTTTTTGAATATTGGCACCACATTTGCTATGCGCCAGTCCTGCGGTACCGACCCTGTTATTAAGGAATCTGAGAAGATTAAAAATAATGGTCTATCTATCACAGAACTCAATTCCTGCAGTACTCTGGGGTGTATGCCATCCGGGCCCGGAGATTTGTCAACCTTAGTGATTTCGAGGCGGCGGCGTACTTCCTGCTGGGTTAAGCAGGTAATATTCAAGGGTGAATTTATGGTATCACTGGTCATGTCATCTGCCATAGCATTTTCTTGTATAAAAACCGTAGAAAAAAAGTCATTCAGCAGGTTGGCTTTACCCTCATCCCCTTCCACCATTTCACCAAGACTATTTTTAAGGGGGCCAACACTATCGCTTTTCAATTTTTTACTGTTTATGTAGTTAAAGAATATTTTAGGATTATTTTTACTTTCTCTCGCAATGAGTCTCTCTGTCTCAAACTTAGCTAACTTAATTTGCTTTTTACATATTTTATTTAATTTTCTATAATTATATAATGCCTCATCGCTACCTACCCTCTTTAATTCTTTTAAGGCTTTCTGTTTTTCTTTTATTGCTTCCCTTACAGCTCTATTTAGCCATAGGGGTTTCCTCCTATTTCTAGCATGTTTGTTCCCATAGGGTATATTTTCTGCACAAGCCCTATTCAGGATGCTCATAAAAGTCTCCCATTTGCTTTGTGTACTTTTATTACTTAGTACATCATCCCAGTTTATTGCACTAAGATCATCTCTCAACCGTTTAAAATTTGCTTTCCTGAAGTTTAGTGTCCTTGTAGCCCCTCTACTAGACATCTTACTAAAGAATACATGAAAACTTATTATTTTGTGATCACTATTCCCCAAGTAACCCCCAACTTGTATATTTGATATGCGGTCTGGCCTATTGGTTAGTACAAGGTCTAGTAGTGCTCCCCCTCTTGTGGGGTCCTGTACCATTTGTGAAAGGTAATTATCTTTCATTGTTATCAAAAATCTATTTCCTTTGCTGGAACTGCAAGTTTCTGTTCCCCAATTTATATCAGGATAGTTAAAGTCCCCCATAATAATTACCTCTCCGAGACTCGCTGCTTTATCAATTTGCTTTATGAGGAGATTCTCTACCTCTTCCATAATATTCGGCGTCTTATAACACACCCCTATCAGTATTTTATTATTCATTCTCCCCCCCCTTATCTCCACCCATAGGGACTCTACATTCTCAGTACCCTCACATATGTTGTCACGCAGGATGGGTTTTAAGGATGATTTTACATATAGACACACACCTCCCCCTCGCTTATTTGTACGGTCATTCCTGAATAGGCTATAACCCTGTAAATTAACAGCCCAGTCATAGCTCTCATCCAGCCATGTCTCTGATATCCCCACTATATCATAATTTTCTTCCAACAATATTAATTCTAATTCCTCCACCTTATTTGTGAGGCTTCGGGCATTAGTGTACATGCACGTTACGTATGACTCTGTACCTGTATTCCTGCTTACTGTATTACCTGTCCTAACCCTTCCCCCCGTACCACCCCCAATTTCATTACTTGTGCCCTGGTCACTATCTGCACTACATTCCCCTTCTATAAAGTGAATACCCTCGCCCCCCATTCCTAGTTTAAACACTCCTCCAACCTTCTAGCCATTTTCTGCCCCAGCAGAGCTGCACCTTCCCCATTAAGATGCAGCCCATCCCTAGCATAGAATCTGAAGCCAACTGAAAAGTCGGCCCAATTCTCCAGGAACCCAAAACCCTCTTTCCTACACCAATTCCTGAGCCACCTGTTAACCTCCCTGATCTCTCTTTGCCTCTCTGGTGTGGCTCGTGGCACAGGTAGTATTTCCGAAAATACCACCTTTGAGGTCCATGCTTTAAGCTTACAACCTAATTCCCTGAAATCATCTTTAAGGACCTTCCACCTACCTCTAACTTTGTCATTTGTGCCAATGTGTACAATGACCGCTGGGTCCTCCCCAGCCCCTCCCAGTAATCTGTCAACCCGATCAGCGATGTGCCGAACTCGAGCGCCAGGAAGACAACACACTGTTCGGCGATCCCTGTCTTTGTGACAGATTGCCCTATCTGTCCCCCTAATAATTGAGTCCCCCACTACCAGTACCTGTCTTGCCTGCCCTGCACTCCTATTCCCCCCCTTACTGGAGCAGACACTCCTCTGGCGTTCAGAGGTCATGCCTTACTGCAGCAATGCTACCCCTGTAATGACATCCCCCTCATCTGCCAAGTTTGCAAACCTATTGGGGTGTGTCAGTTCAGGACTAGCCTTCCTAGTACTTTTCCCTTTACCCCCCTTTCTAACTGTCACCCAGCTACCTACCTCACCGTCCTGCCGCTCCCTACTACGATCCTCCCCCACATCTGACCCAGCAAGCTGCTGCTCAGTGAGCAGCAAACTCCTTTCCATATTGCTAATGCATCTCAGAGTTGCCAGCTGCTCATTTAGATCCAGTATCTTGGCTTCCAAATGTGCAACTTGCTCACATCTCGAACAACAGTATGCACTCTCGAACGGCTTTTCAAGGACTGCATACATGAGACAAGATGTACACTGGATCGCATTAGCAATAGTGGAGCACATTTTCTAATGGGGATAGCACTAAACAAATGTTAAGTAATTAACCTCATAACGACGGCCGTACGACTTAAAGCGGCGGCAAAACAGGGTACTTATTCTGTTCCGCCGCTTTAAAGCGGCGGCCCGAAAAAACCCTGTAGCGCCCCCCAGCGACCGAAAATCTCGGGGGTTTCAGCTACCGGGGGTAGCTGAGACCCCCCAGATTATGAATCGGGGTGTTTTTTTTGGACCCCGATCATGTGATCGGCGGTATACACCGTATACCGACGAACACATGAAAAAAAAAGAAATGGCCGGTAAAACTGATTTCTTTTTCATCTGACATGATCAAACATGTCAGATGAGAAAGAAATCTAACCCCCTAGTGCCCCCAAAGCCCCCGGTACCGGAGAGTCCCCCCACCCCCACCCCTACCCCCACCGGACATCCAAAATGGCGCCGAAGCGCACAGAAAACTGCCGCCGGCGCCGGCTCTGCAGTCATTTCCCTCCGATCTGAAATGATCAAACATTTCAGATCGGAGGGAAATGTCCTCCCCCTGACCCCTCCTCCGGTCCACCGGAGCCCTCTGGTCACCGGAGCCCCCTCCGGTCTCCAGAGCCGCCTCCCCCCTCCCCCCTCCGGAGCGTGGAAGATGGCGGCGCACAGCGCGTGGCCGCCTTCATTCTGCTCTTTCTGCCGCATGTGACACGTCACATGCGGCAGAAAGGTGTCCCCAGGTCCCACTAGGTCACCCCCCGTCACCCCCCGTCACCCCCCCCCAAGCCCCCGGTTATACGTTACCTGTCTGCCGCTCCGGGCCCGCGATCGCCGCCTCCTTCTTCTTCAATGATGGCGGCGCATGCGCAGACAGTGGCTGTCAGCTGGATCCCTGCAAGCAGGAATCCTGCTGACGTCGCTGCTGCACAGGCTCTCCACTGTGGACCGGGGGAGGGTGAGTGCAGTGATCTGCAGCCACACTCCTCACATGGAGAGGCTGCTGTTCCAGAAAATGGGGGGTACGTTCTGTGAGCGTGCCCCTCATATTCTGGAATGAGGTTACTGCAGGTCACTCTGCCCTAGGTTGGACCGGGGCAGTGTGAGTGCAGTATTCTCAGATTACTGCACCCACACTGCTCATGGAGAGCTTGCTCTTCCAGAAAATGGGGGATACGTTCCCTGAACGTGCCCCCCATATTCTAGAAGATCCAGAGCCGGCGTGGGACCTCCAAAATGGATTATAGCGACCGGAATTTCTTTATTTTCAATAAATTGGTAAAAGAGGAATGTTTCGGGGAGTGTTTTTTCAAATAAATTTTTTTTTTGTCTTTTTTTTTTCTATTACTGACTGGGTTAGTGATGTCGGGTATCTGTTCAGATGCCGTGACATCACTAACCCCAGGGCTTGATGCCAGGTGACATTACAGCTGGTATCAACCCCATATATTACCCCGTCTGCCACCGCACCAGGGCGCGGGATGAGCTGGGGCGAAGCGCCAGGATTGGCGCATCTAATGGATGCGCCACTTCTGGGGCGGCTGCGGCCTGCTATTTTTAGGCTGGGAAGAGTCCAATAACCATGGCTCTTCCCACCCTGAGAATACCAGACCCCAGCTGTCTGCTTCACCTTGGCTGGTAATCTAATTTGGGGGGGACCCCACGTTTTTTTTTTTTTTTTTAAAAAACGCCTGGGGAGCCCTCCAAATTGATCACCAGCCAAGGTGAAGCTGTCAGCTGTGGTTTGCAGGCTACAGCTGTCTGCTTTACCCTAGCTGGCTATCAAAAATAGGGGGGACCCCACGTCGTTTATTTTAATTATTAATTTTTTGGGGGGCTAAATACAAGGCTAGGCACCCTTTAGTGCCACATGAAAGGCACTAAAGGGCGCCAGCTTAGAATATGCAGGGGAATGGGACGTTATATTTGTTTGACATCTATCCATTCATCCATTGTAGCATTTTACGCTGTGTGCCCACAATCAGGGTTTGCAGCGTTTTGGGCGCAGAGTGTTTTCCCTGTGTCCATAACGCTGCGTTGTGCAGTAGAAGCACAGTGGAAGGATTTTTAGAAATCCCATGCCCAATGTGCTTCTTTTCTCCGCAGCATACACTGATGTGTGGCGCAGCTTCCCGAGCCTCAGCATGTCAATTTATGCTGCGGAGATGAGTGTTCTCTGCAGGTAGCATAGAGCTCCACAGCGGCCTGAACCCAAATCGTGGGCTTGGGCAGCTGCGTTCTCCCGTGGACAACACTCACATCTCTGCAGGAGGCTGACACTGTGTACTAGATGCCGTGTCGCTGGATCATGGCCACATAGCCTAACAGTGAGACATTTGTTGCTACAGCAACATTTTTGTGAAGTACCTGTGGATTCAAAATGCTTACTATACTCCTGAATAAAATCCAGTTTCCAAAATGGGGTCACTTGTGGGGGTTTTCTGATGTATAGGTACCCAAGGGGCCCTGCAAATGTGACATGGTGCCCGCAATTTATTTAAACTTTTCCAGAATTCAAATGGTGCTCCCTCCATTCCAAGCCCTCTCATTTATCCAAACAGAGGTTTTTGGCCACATGTGGGGTATCCCTGTGCTCATAAGACATTGGATAACAACCTGTGGGGTCCACGGTTTGTTGTTGTCTCTTGAAAAAGTGAGAAATTTGATGCTAAAGCAACAGTTTTGTGAAAAAAATGAAAATTTTCAATATGGCAACCTAAGCTTATCAAATTCTGTGAAGTACTCGTGGATTCAAACTGCTCACTATACACCTTGATAAAAGCCTTGAGGTGTCTTGTTTCCAGAATGAAGTCACTTGTGGGGGACCGCCACTGTTTAGGCACCTCAGGGGCTCTCCAAATGCAACCTGGCGTCCGCTATTGATTCCAGCCAATTTTGCAGTCAAATGGCACTCCTTCCCTTCCGAGCCCTGCCATGCGCCCAAACAGTTGATTTCCACCACATATAAGGTATCGCCAAACTCAGGAGAAATTGCACAATAAATGTTATGCTGAATTTTTTCCTTTTACTCTTGTAAAAAAAAAAGCTACCTGGTTGAAATAACAATTTTGTGGTAAAATTTTATTTTTTTTTTTTCATGGCTCAACGTTATAAAATTCTGTGAAGCACCTGGGGGTTCAGGGTACTCACCAAACATCTAGATAAATTCCTTGAGGGGCCTAGTTTCCAAAATGGGGCCACTTGTGCGGGGTTTCTGCTGTTTAGGTACCTTAGGGGACCTCCAAATGCGACATGGTGCCCGCAATCTTTTTCAGCCAAATTTCCTTTCTAAAATTCAAATATTGCTCCTTTCGTTCCAAGCCCTCCCATTTGTCCAAACAAAGGTTTCAGACCACATGTGAGGTATCACCGCGCTCATAAAAAAGTGGTTAACAAACCTTGAGGTCAAATTTTTGGAATTACCTCTTGAAAAAGTGAGAAAATTGATGCTAAAGCAACATTTTTGAGAAAATTATTAAAATTTTCAATATGACAACGTAACGTTAACAAAATCTGTGAAGTACCTGTGGATCCAAAATGCTCACTATACCCCTAGATAGAAGCCTTGAGGGGTCTAGTTTCCAAAATGGTGTCACTTGTGAGGGATTTCTTCTGTTTAGGTACCTTAGCGGACCTGTAAATGCAACATGGTGCTCGCAATCTATTTCAGCCAAATTTGCTTTCCAAAATTCAAATATTGCTCCTTCTGTTCCGAGCCCTCCCATTTGTCCAAACAGAGGTTTCTGACCACATGTGGGGTATCGGCGCGCTCATAAGAAAGTGGGGAACAAGTTTTGAGGTCCATTTTGTTGTGTTATTTCTTCTAAAAGTGAATAAATTTGGGTTAGAGCAACATTTTTAGGTAAAATTTAATTTTTGCTTTTTTTCATTCCACATTGCTTTTGTTCATGTGAAGCACCTGAAGGGTTAATAAACTTCTTGAATGTGGTTTTGAGTACTTTGGGGGGTGCAGTTTTTAGAATGGTGTCACTTTTGGGTATTTTCTGTCATCTAGGCCTATTGAAGTCACTTCAAATGTGATGTGGTCCCTAAAAAACTGGTTTTGTAAATTTTGATGTAAAAATGAGAAATTGCTGATAAACTTTGAACCCCTCTAACTTCCTAACGAAAAAAAATTTTGTTTCCAAAATTGTGCTGATGTAAAGTAGACATGTGGGAAATGTTATTTATTAACTATTTTGTGTCACAGAAATCTCTGGTTTAACGGTATAAAAATTCAAAAGTTGAAAATTGCTAAATTTTCAAAATTTTTGCCAATATTCAATTTTTTTCATAAATAAACACAAAAAATATTGTCCTAAATTTGGTACTAACATGAAGTCCAATATGTGACGAAAAAACAATCTCAGAATCACCGGGATCCGTTGAAGCGTTCCAGAGTTATAACCTCATGAAGTGACACTGGTCAGAATTGCAAAATTTGGTCTGGTCATTAAGGTGAAAATTAGCTCCGTCACTAAAGGGTTAAACAACTAAATACAAACAATTCTACTCACACTTACTTTTGCTCACACTTTGCTCACTCACGCTCACAATGAAGAAGACAGGCTAAAATGCAAATTATCCTCGCAAGACTCCTTCCCTGGCTTTCAGAAGTCTTCCTTCCGGCTGTAACGGCCAAAACCCGGTTCTCCTTGAGCTCGCGGTGACTCTTCACTTATCCCAGAAGGCACTGGGAATATGCAAATTATCCTCGCAAGACTCCTTCCCTGGCTTTCAGAAGTCTTCCTTCCGGCTGTAACGGCCAAAACCCGGTTCTCCTTGAGCTCGCGGTGACTCTTCACTTATCCCAGAAGGCACTGGGAATATGCAAATTATCCTCGCAAGACTCCTTCCCTCGCATCGCTGTGTGTGACACCGAAGGAGCGAGGAACATCTCCTTACCTGCCTCCACCGGCAATGAGGAAGGAAGGAGGTAAGCGGGATGTTACGTCCCGCTCATCTCCGCCCCTTCGCTTCTATTGGACGCCTGCCGTGTGACGTCGCTGTGACGCCGCACGACCCGCCCCCTTAGAAAGGAGGCGAATCGCCGGCCAGAGCGACGTCGCAGGGCAGGTAAGTCCGTATGACGGGGGTGCGCGATTTTGTGCACGACGGGTAGCGATATACCCGGGTTGCACAAACGATGGGGGCGGGTACGCACGCTAGCGATATTGGCACTGATATCGTAGCGTGTAAAGCCCCCTTAAGTCCCCTCTCCTCCTAGGATGACCGGGATGGAGATCCCAAAAATCCACCAACACAGGACAACAGATGGGGTAAACCAACACTCACAGACACCTAAAACCTGCACAAGGGAGTTACCAAAGGTGTACAGGTAAGGGTAAAAAGAAAAGGGGTAATAAAAATGACTTATTACAATCACCGCAGATAGCAACAGACACGTCCTCTCTGTTCCTGGGCTAGCTCCAACTGAGCTGGATATCCAGCTACGTATTTAGGAAGCAGAGGGATTATATACAGAACGGAAATGAGCAACTGCCGGCAGCTGAGTAAGTCTGCTACAGCACCAGAGAAGATGTTAACCCTAAAGTGACCAAAGGAAAACAACACCATATAAATGTCCATGGTCTTAGATGGTAATAGAGAACTCTGATCCTGAGGCTGTCTAAAGCGGGCTTTACACGCTACGATTTTGCTACAGCGATCTCGTTGGGGTCACGAAATTTGTGACGCACATCCGGTCGCTGCAGCGATCTCGTAGCGTGTAAATCCAAGGAGCAATTTTGGATCGTTGCAAAAACGTCCAAAATCGCTCTTCGTTGACATGGGGGTCCGCTCCCAATTATCGATACTATCGCTTTCCCGTTGTTGTTCCTCATTCCTGAGGCAGTGCATATCGCTGTGTGTGACCCCCGTAGGAACGAGGAACATCTCCTACCTGCCACCGGCCATAATGCGGAAGGAAGGAGGTGGGCGGGATGTTCGTCCCGCTCATCTCCGCCCCTCCGCTTTCATTGGGCGGCCGCTCAGTGACGTCGCTGTGACGCCGAGCGGACCGCCCCATTAGAAAGGAGGCGGTACGCCGGTCACAGCGACGTTGCTATGCAGGTAAGTATATGTGTTTTGGGTGCGCGATTTTGTGCGCGACGTGCAGCGATATGCCCGTTTCGCACAAACAATGGAGGCGGGTTGCATGCTAGCGATATCGGTACTGATATCGTAGCATGTAAAGCCACCCTTATACACATGACAGATAGTGGCCTATGGCATTTAATGGATGCTTCAAATTCTTTAAGAGATGCACACTTCTGAAAGGTGCTCCCCAAGAATGTAATAAAATAACCCCATCACATAATTCAAACTGCAACCCATCCTAGGCATCTATCAAGATGGACTGCAGTCTGAAAAACCACAGCTCATGAGACCTGTGTCTAACTGACAGAAGATCTATCGTAAGCACACATGCTGGAGATGCTGGAGAACTGCTGTGGCAGATAAATAAAAAACCTTCTCTGAATGAGCACAAAGATATTTTTTTTAACCCTCAATCTCCTGTGCTCAGTTAGCCGAGGAGAATATTAATTTCTGATGTCACAGCCCTTCTATTCTGTTCATGTAGGAACAAGTACATATGCTACAGGTCCTATGTCAGTTGAGACACAGGTCTTAGGAGCTATGTTTTTTCAGACTTCGCCCATCCTAAGACATGACTAAGAAAGGCTGCCATTGGAATCATGTGATGAGGTCATTTTATTACATTCTTGGAGAAGCCTTTGGCACATCTTACTTCAGCACACAAATTATCAAAACCAGAACAAGAAGTCGGTCTTTTATCTGAATTTATGTGCTCAGTAGACTCTACACAATTCCTTTCCATGCAACCAAGGTACAGCTATAGGGGTTGCAGAGTAGAGATGAGCGAACCTGAGATTCGATTTTCTAGCCAAACACCAACTTAAAAAATCAAGGTTCGGGTTCAGGGTTTAGATGCTGTACATGCAAACTTTACTCGTGTGAGCAACGCTGTGCTCAGGTACACTCAATGCTCAGCCTAGTGAGTGCCACTTGCAGTGTTTGAACGGTACACACTGGGGTAACATCAGCACGATTACATGTAGTGTCCAACCCAAAAAATTGTGTGAAAAAGACAGCCCGCCGTCCCCCGGACGTAATCTGCTTATGGCTGGCTGTTTGTAGGCGGAGACTCAAACTGCCAATCAGTTACTTGCTCCAGTGTTCGGGTCAAGCTCGAGCCAATGGAGGCTCAGTTTGTTTGCTGCCGGCGAATCGAACCTCCACGGAACCGGTCATCTCTAGTGCAGAGGGAGCAGCCATAATCCAGCCCCGGTGCTGTGGGTGCTCAAAGACCCACCTGTCACGTAGAATGACACCAGTGTTATAAACTGCACATTTTCCTCATATAAAAATGATAATGTAATATTTTTTCACTCATTTGTTTGATTTGGTTCTCTGATCAATTTTTAGGACTAAAAATTAAATCTCATACAGTTTTAGGTTAAACGTATATAGAAATATGGAAAGTTCTGAAGGGTTCACAAACTTTTGAGCACCACTGTAACCCAGGGCACATCCTTAGCCAACATTAACATCATCCCTTGCCTTCATTTTCTAATATCTTGACTTTCGACTCTTCATTTATAATTCATAGAAGAATTTTACATTTTGGCATATCAGGCAGATAAAATTCCTTGTACAGAATGACCATAAACCTCACTGCCAAGAACATGCGAATAAACCATTGTGCTTCACGAATGTAATCTGATAACAAACGTGAAATCAAACATTTGTGTGTAATTTATCAATGAACCATATTATTTTTGGCCAAACCATAGAGGGGTAACATCTCCATAGCAGTGACCATATGCTGTTATTACCGGATGTATTATTTTATTTATTTACAAAAATATCAATAATTAATTGAAATGTTTTAAATTCATGAGCACAAATGGAAAAAAAATTTAAATGCATTTTTTTCTTTTTGCATCATTGTTATATTTTATGCATAGTTATAATTCACTACTAGGGTTGACCGAATACCTCAAATATTCGGCTTCGCGAATATCCGACGAATATTCGATGCGCAATGTAAGTCTATGGGAAGCCCGAATAGTTCCAAATAGTTATTATTGGGATTTTCCATAGACTTACATTGCGCATCGAGTATTCGCGAATAGTCGCATAGCGGCGACCTATTCGGAAAATATTCGCGAAGCCGAATATTTGAGGTATTCGATCATCCCTATTCATTACCGTAATGGATCCCAGTGAAACTGAGAATATTTTTTCGAGACGGATTGTACTTCATGTCAGTGGTAAAATTCTATCAGCACCATTTGTGTTTATGAAAATATAGAAAATTTAACACAAAATGTGAACATTTCAAATTTTCTAACTATCAATTTTTATGCCCTTAAATCAGATAGTGATATCACACAAAATCATTAATAAATAGCATTTGTCACATGTGTACTTTACATAAACTCTATAATGTTTCTTTCTGTTAAAAAGTAAGAAGGGTTAAAAATTTATCAGCAATATTTTATTTTTCTAGCATAATTTACAAAATCTATTTTTTAATGGACTACAGCACATTTGAAATGACTTTGAGGGGCCCATGTGACAGAAAATACCCAAAAGTGACACCATTTTAAAAAATGCACCTGTCAAAGTTCTCAAAACCACATCCATGAAGTTTATTAACACTTTAGGTGCATCACAGGAATTAAAGTATTATGGAAGGAAAAAAAATAAAATATTACTGTTTCTACAAAAACATTGCTTTAGCCCTAATATAATCATTTTCACAATTGCAAAATGAGAAAATGGACAATATAATTTTGTGATGACTGTCACTAGGTGGCGCTAGACACTACTTGCATGCAGTAAATGGAGAGGTAGTCAGATAGGCCGAGATCATAAACCAGGAGTACACGACAGTACACGGAGGGCAGACAGAGACAAGGTCGAGATACAAGCTGATGGTCAGGATTCCAGAAGAGCACGTACAAAATACAAGGAGCAGGCAACGACGTGGACAGGAGGAAGTCCGAGGTCAGAAGTCGGAAAGTAACAACAGAAACGGGGGAGGGCAGGCAGAGACAGGTCAACAACAGTCCGGAGTGAAGAGGCCAAGCTCTGAACACTGAGCACCACGGTAGCCAACAGCACAACTGTAACCAGTAAGTACGACTGGCGGCGTCCTGAGCTAACACGCTCCCTAATGAAGCAGAGCAATCACTGGGAACAAGAAGCATCTGCGAATGCACCTCCAAGGACCAGCATGGAACCCAGTGCTGTGAAACAACGAGCAGAGCATTCATCCTGCAAAATGGTCTGCACCATAAGCAACATATACCGGCTCTGCAGGAGAGCATAGCAGAACAATACAGAATGTTCTGCACATAGGAATCATGACAAATTTGTTGTGCAATTTCTCCTGAGTACATAGATACTTCATATGTGGAAGAAATCTTCTGTTTGGGTGCACTGCAGAGCTCGGAATGGAAGAAGCGCTATTTGAATTTTGAAGCGCAAAATTTCCCTGGAATAGATAGCAGAAGCAGACGCCATGTCATGTTTGCCGAGCCCCTGATGTGCCTAAACAGTGGAAACCCCAGAAACGTCACACCATTTTAGAAACTACACCTCACAAGAAATTTATGTGGATGTTTGGTAAGCACATTGAACCCACAGGTGTTTCACAAAAATAGTAAAGTGTTGAGCAGTGAAAAAGAAAAAATAAATTTATACCTCAAATATGTTGAATTAACTCCTAATATTTTACTTTTCATAAGGGTATCATTGGAAAACAGACCATGCTATTTGTTGTGAAATTTCTTCTGAGTACAGGCATACTCCATATGTGGTGGATAACTACCATTTGGGCGCACGGCAGATCTCAGAAGGGAAGGAGCGCCATTTTGGCTGGAACAGACTGTTGATGCCATGTCACTTTTGACAATCCCCTGATCTGCTAACAAAACAGAAACCACCCAACATTTTAACCCATTCTGGAATTTACAACTCTTATAGAATGTATCTAAGGCTCCCTTCACACATCCGTGAAAATCACGCACGTGTTTCACGGACATGTCAAAGGTGCGTTTTCCCCTCCGTGTGCCGTGTTTATGGTACTACGTGTGTTCTCCGTGTGTTATACGTAATAACACACGGAGAACGGAAAGCCCCGCCTTACCTTTTTCTTCCGGATCTGTCTGTGGTGGTGACTGACAGTGTCCGGCACAGGCCACTCCCCGCTGACACTGCTTCCGGCCCCCAGTGAAGAAGATGCGTTGTTCAAATTCACTGGGGGACAGATGCAGGTGACAGCTGCGGCAGAGACTGCAGGGCTGGGGGGGTGAGTATGTGTTTTTTTTATTTTTTAAATGACACGTGTGTTTCTCCGGCACGTGTCACGTGGGCCCGCATCCACTAAATATCCGTGTGGTACGTGTGTGGGCCGCGTGACACCCGCGCTGCCGGAGAAACACGGACATGCATCCGTGTGGAGCACACGGGCTCACGTGTGCTCCACACGGAGGCACGGGCCAATGGCTAAACACGTGCATGCACATAAACCCATTCATTTTAATGAGTTTACGTGTGCCTGTGTCTCCGGTAAATGCGGGCACGGATCTAGCACGTAGCGGAGACACGTGCGTGTGAAGGGGGCCTAAGGGTAAGCAATTCTATCCCTCAGGTGATTCATGGAATTGTATAACATTGGGCTGTGAAAATAAAAAATAACCATGTTTCTACTAAAATGTTGCTTTAGCCCCAAAGTTATATTTTTCAAAAAGGATAATAGGAGAAAATGGACCCTACAATTCGCCAAAACCCCACATGTGGTCAAAAACTACTTTTTTGATTACAAAAGCACCAGTATTCAAATGGCCCCCAGCCATGCACTTATCTTGGTTGTGTATCAAAATAGGAGGAACTGCATGCAACGTTTTTTTAATTTACAGTATTCAAAAAAATAAATTATTAAAAAAACGGTGTGCAGCGCCGCCAAATTTTGAAACCTAGCCAAGATAAAGCCTGACAGTTGGAGGCTTGTATTATCAGGCTGGGGTGACCCATGCTTATTGGCCTTCCCCGAGCCTAAAAATTACAACCTGTAGCAGCCCACAATTGCCGCATCCATTAGATGCAACAATCCCAGCACTTTACCCGGCTAATCTCGATTGCTCTTGTGCTGTGCAATCGGGGTAATGAGGGGTTAATAACATGCCAAGGTTGCCACTAAACCCTAGATTAGTAATGGGAGGTATCTATGAGACCCCCACATTAATCTGTAATGAAGCCCAATGCCATATCATGGTGAATCTCTAAGTGAAGCCTTAAAGGTGCAGCGCCATGCGTCAACCACCGTCTCAGCGACAGTGTACCAGCAAGACAGGTGACCTGGTGCCTCACAACAACGTGCTGCAAGGCTGAGCCCCCACATTGTAAAACCAAGAAACTCATATACAGGTATATAAATTTTTGCCTTACGGCATCAGATCAAAGTATGATTTTTGAATGTGGGGTTCATGTCATTTTCTATAGTTTTTATACTGCATTGTCTGTCCCCCTGTGTTTTTTTTACTTGAACCAGCACGCCTTCCATTTGGCACAGTCATTTTTAATCAGCAGGAGACAGCTAGGAGCATTTTTTTTTCTCTCAGTTCAAACACTGGGAGCTTATGAAAGGTGAGTTGGCCAGCTCTTTATACAGGGTGCTGGTGCTGTGTGGCGGCCATTGCTGTGGTGGTTATCTGTCGGTGGGGCCTGGAGTCATGGGGGCTCAGCCTTGCAGCATGGTGTTGTGAGACACCAGGTCACCTGCCCTGCTGTGCACGGTTGCTGTGGCGATATTTGGCGTGCGGCGCCACACCTTTAAAGGCCGCTTTACATGCTACGACATCGCTCAAGTGATCTTGTTGGGGTCACGGAATTTATGACGCACATCCGGCCGCGTTAGCGATGTCTTTGCGTGTGACACCTATGAGCGATTTTGAATCGTCGCAAAAACGTTCAAAATCGCTAATCGGTGACATGCCCCCCCATTCCCAATTATCGTTGCTGCTGCGTATATGATGTAGTTCGGCGTTCCTTCGGCAGCACACATCGCTATGTGTGACACCGCAGGAACGAGGAACCTCACCTTACCTGCGGCCGCCGGCAATGCGCAAGGAAGGAGGTGGGCGGATGTTACGTCCCTCTAATCTCCGCCCCTCCACTTCTGTTGGGCGCCCGCTTAGTGACGTCGCTGTGACATCGAACGAACCGCCCCCTTAGAAAGGTAAGTATTGTGACGGGTGTAAGCGATGTTGTGCGCCACGGGCAGCGATTTGCCCGTGTCGCACAACCGGTGGGGGCGGGTACGCACGCTAGCGATATCGGTAACGATATCACAGCGTGTAAAACGGCCTTTAGGCTTCAAGAAAGTTAGGGACCCACTCAGAGGTTCGCTGTGACGTGGCGGTGGGCTTCATACAGTCTGATCAGAATGTTAAACTAAGAACCTCATGTTCAGGTATATAAATTTTTGCCTAGTGGCATTAGATCAAAGTATGATTTTTTGATGTGCGGTTCATGTCTTTTTCTACAGTTATTGCATACTTTATTTATTTTATACCACGATACAGACTCGCACACAACGCCTGTGAGCCCAACCAATCACAGACGCTGTCTGGTAGCGGGGTCTGACTGCAGCCAATCAGAGCCACCGGTGGGTGGAGATAACAATGAATATGCATTAGATATAATTGTAGAACCCAGAAGTAGCGCTGCAGCTGTGGGGAGACTAGGTTAGTCAGTAGTGCTTTAACCCTTTTTATATTTTCTTTCTTTTAAAGCCCCCCCTACACCATTTTACAGCATAATACTTTTGCCTCTAATTGAATTTATGGGTTCAGCTAGGATCGATGATCGGATCGGCGATCTCAGGTAGGCTCGGCGATCCTTAACCAATCTGGTGGTCAACACAAAGGACTGGCAATTGACTTATTCTTTCCAAAGACAGCACTAAGGACCAGGGAGCACTCACTACGAGTAGAGGAAAAGTGATTCCGACTGCTAAATAGGAAAGGGTTCTTTACAGTTAGAGCAGTCAGACTGGGAAATGTCCTATAGCAAGAGGTAGTAATGGCAGATACTATAGCAGCTTTTAAAAAAAGGTCTGGATGATTTCCTCAGTACACAAAACGTTGTCGGTTATAGATGACTTAATGACAAAAATGTATAATTGGTGGATGAAGGTTGAACTTGATGGACCTATATAAGTTAGAGTTCTAAATAGCCCCAGTGGCCAGTGAGGAAAATTACTACATTTTTCATTTATATTTTGATTCAGGTCATAATATGAAAAAAACATTGTCCAAAAGGTAACAAAAACCTGATTTAAACAATAGGTCATTTCTTGATGACACATTCCCTTTAACACTAGAACTACTGAGGTAGTCATTTTGACTACTTTGCACCATGTATTTCTATATAGGTGTCACGAGTCCAGTATTTCTAGTGTTAAATCACAGGCTGATGGACTGGCATGTCAGGTTGCAAGTGATCTTGATGCATAGAGCTGCTCCTGACATTATACATTAGTATAATGCTTCCCCTGCCTTGCATGGAAATATTATTTGTAGAGCAGATCAGTAGGACACACATAATAAATAATTTTATCATATATTTTGCACTCCTTTAGACTGGAAGCCTATTTTACAAATACAAAGTTGTAATAAAGTAGCGCACTCGCCCATCATTAGACATTCATTTAACCGGCTCACAAAAATATCAGTGTTTAAAGTATTCCTCTGTTTATCCAAATATTAAACAGGGTTCAAAGGTTCTGCTGGCCAGACATCAGATGTGCCTGCAAAAATAAACATTGAGCTCAGTCAGTTCTGCAAATTATCGTGATAAGTTCCTGCCACGCAAAATGCAAAGAGCCCTGCACAACTTCAAATAGATCATATCTGGATATTTTATTTATTAGGAGATTTTTTTTTATTCCTGGGAAAATAACATTTTCTTCTAAATCTCATTAACAGCTATTTCTGGCAATAGATATAAGTTATGGAAACTGGACATTCATCCGTAGGATTACTGTGACTGTTTAGGAATTGTAACAGTTTATATACTGTTGCTTTTTCATTTTTTTTTTAGCTTGCTTCTTAGAAGTAGCACACAGGAACACTTTCATTTAAAAGTTCAACAGGTTTATTAAAACAGCACATAACCCTCTCCAGGAACATAATACAAAGCCTCTTCTGGCTTAAAGGAATACACACGCCTGTAACACAGTCTGCATGATTCACACTGTGCCCGCACAGGTTCAGATACAACTCCATAAGTATTCCAGTGGAGCTATATTAACCTCCACTCACTGACCCCGGTCAGTATACACACCCCTCTCCAGAAGAACCTTCCAGAGGTATCACAAACCTCCATACACTGACTCCAGTCACAAGAAATTAAACCTCTGTTCTCTTCAGAGGATTCCTTAGGCTGCTTTCACACAACAGTATTTTGCCATCAGGCACAATCCGGCAAAAACCTAAAGAAACGGATCCGGCGTCTGTTGCCTACGGTTCTGTTTTTTCCCCCATAGACTTCTATTAGCGCCCTATTGTGCCGGATGGCCTTGCGTTCCATTTGGCTTTCGCTGGATCCAGCAAAATTTGTTTGTCTGGCGGCCGGATGGAACGCTGAGGGGAACGTTTTTTGTCTCCGGCGAAAAACCGTATCGTGCCGAATCTAGCACTGTATGGCATATTTTATAATGGAAGCCTATGGACGCCGGATCCGGTGTAATGCGGAAAAAAAAATTGATACGGCCACCGGATCCGTTTTTTTGAACTGAGCATGCTCAGTAACACAACAGATCTATCAAAAAACTGAAGTAAATGATGGAAAAAACTGATGCAACTGATCAATTTTTTTGGCTGATCGGTCGCATCAGTTTTTTCGCCGGATTGTGCCTGATGCCATAAAAACTGATGTGTGAAAGGAGCCTTACAGAGGTGTCACAACTTCTATACACGGCCCCAGTCAGGGCAAGTGAATTCTCTCTCAATCTCAGAGGGTTCCTTCCTGGAGACAACACACTGACCATGTGTCAAACAATCAGTCTCCATTTTGACACGAGACACACCCATGGGCAGAGATATGTGGATAGCCAGACCCATCTGTGTCTCCAGCTATCCATAAAAGCTTGCCCTGGATTGTCCTAAAAAGCCTTGTGGCACTACAGTCACCAGAGCAGACATTCAGCTATACACCATCTCCATTATACATATCCTTGGCCATGTTACATACCTTCCCCCTCTGCCTAAAGCCGTGGAGCTTGGCATCTTTACTTTCCACACCAGAGAGACTCCAATGGTGACTTTACAATTCCGCCCTTAGGTCAGCACCTTTGTCAGACCTCCCCCTAGCGTGACCATCTCCTATGGTTAGTGTGGCAGTGAGATTCCCTTACAGTCAAATTTACTGTCTGGTCTGATTCTGGGTTATCTAGTACCCTATAGGAGCTACTGTCTGGGCCGTTCAGCATCATACATACAGAAGACTTGACAATTCTACATCCTCCAGATTCTTGCTGTGCAGATCTACCAGGGTCTCTTCTTCCAAGGCATCTTTGGCTGTCTCTCTGTTGGTGCATTTTCCTATCACCATCCTCAGCTAGAGACTAGTCACAGTCCATCCTTTCTGTTTGATTCCATTTCAGAGGGATTGGATCTTCTATGACCTCAGCTCCCTTCAATGTAGGACCTGCTTCCCCTGACATATAAGGCAACACATTTATCAGATTGACCAGACTTCTCCTTCTCTGAGACCTGGCCTGAAATCGGTCTCCACCTCCTATCAACTTGACAAAGCTGCTCCTTGATTTGAAGACTTTCAAATCTTAACTGTTTTACTTCTCAGCAAGGCGATATTCTAGAAGAACCCCTTACATTTTCAATACTCTCCTTCATTTCTGCAATAACAAATGGAACTATACCAACTTCACCAGGTATCTTGGCTTCATTAGGATCAACAACTCTCATTCTAGCCACTCCAGACTTATCCTCAATTTCCTGGATGACCTTTTCATTTCTTCCAATAACTTACTCCACAAGATCTCTGGGCACCTGTATGAAATCTTCCACAAATTATGAGCTCTCTTCACTGCTTTCATAGTGTCTCCATAAATTTGAAATGTTCACTTGTCTTCTTCAAATTTGATTGCTGTGATACCCGGGATTTTCTAGCTTGCTGAACGTTACTCCCGAGTGTATGTACTGCGAGCCCTAATAAGTCTCTTCTTACTACAACCACTTCCTTAAATGCTATGCTCAGCTGCTTTATACACTCCAAGTGTCTGACAGCATCTTCATTTCGTATCGTGATCATCTGCTTCGTACAAACACTTCATAGGTGCGTATCCCTCAGGAAAACCACTCACTTCTCTGTGGCTTCACTAGCAGACAATACCATCAATTGATTAGCTCTTAGGGCAAAATACATTGTACAGGCCCCTACTTAAATTGTTCATGCGCTGTATTACAGGTACAGGCTTCTTGCAAGTCTTCACGGCCACCGGACCATTCCTTGGGTCTTTCAAACCCATCTTCCTCTTCTTTTCTTACTAAAGGCTCTACCTCTTGAGTTGCAGTCTACTCAGGTTTAGCGCAGCTTCAGAGCTTTTGGACGTCTCGTCAACTTTGGCCTCTGGTTTCTCACACTTCTGAGCAGAGTCAATCTCTGTCTTCGGTCTTGTCCTTAACAGCAGGTTCAGTCGAGCTCTCAGCTCTTGAGGAGATCTCTGGTACAGACATCACTTCCTCAGTGGCTTTCTTCACTTCCACAGAATCAGCTGTCTCTTGGGTCTCCATGGTATTACCTTCAACTATCTCTTAGGTCTCTGCCATGTCACCTTCAGCTTTGTCTTGGGCCTCTGCAGCACCATCTTTGCCTTCTCTTGGGTTTCTGCAGCATCACCTTCAATTTCCTCCGGTTACTTGGGAAATTCAGAGGTTTCTCAAACTTCAACTCCTCAGCCTCAGGTTCATTGAGTCATCACCATTTCCCTTTTCAGATTTCTCTTCTTTTTCGGCCAGGGTGTCAAACCCCTCAGCGCTGTACCCTTTTCCTTCCAGAGTTTTGCCGCTGTTTCCACTTTCAACCACCCCAGACGTGGGTTTATCACTGGTCTGATCTTTTTGATCCTCGTGGATTTTCCCTCCACCAATGGTCTCTAGGATTTCATCTCCTACAGCGCTTTTGCGGATTTATTCTCCCATAGCGCTCTCCAGGATTTAATCTACAGTGCTCTCCAGGATTTCTTAGCACCCGAAAGATCATCTGCGATATGCTTAGAAATCATAGAGGACACCAACACTGCTTCCTAGGTTGGCTCTTTTTCTGTGATTTCATTCTACTGATTTCCATCATCACATATGTCACTTCCAGCTCTGATTCTTCTAGCAGCACATCGTTGCCTGCCTCTAAGCCAGGGGCTGTGACTGGCAACATTCCTTCCTCAGCAAGGTACTCCACTTTCTCTGCATACTCAGATGCTGCAGCTTTTTCCACCTCTTGGTGCATGATGCATCTCAGGAGGATTTACCCTTCTTACTCAGCTCTATTTCAATGCATTCTCTTTTAACATTATTAGAGTCATTGTCTACATTTGGGTCATCGTCACTCCCTCTGGTATCCTGGAACAAAAAGTTCCCACTTAACCAGGTGTCAGCTCCCTTTTCTGGAGCTACCCCATTCCAATGGTCACACTTCTGTTTATTCCTGTTACAGTCAGGTCCCTAAGTTGGAAAGACCCACAATTTTCTTTGGTTACCCTTAACTCAGGACTGTCCTTAGGAGGCCATAACTCCTCCAGATTACACAAAAACATACCAAAAGGAATCCCTTCATCCTCCTCCTGTGGTGGCGCTTCCTTGTGTCTGATGCAGCTCTTATCTAAGCAACCAGACACTTTCCCCTTCTCCCACAAATCACAAAATAATTCAAAGTTTTAGCCTATTATAATGGAATGCGGTAAGTCTGGGACTACACCCATGTCATGATACATAATACCCCTGGCCTTCTCAATGACCGCTCTAACTATCGGATACACTTTAGTGTCCCCATGGATACAGCTTACTTCCATCTTCTTTCTTGGAATTGAGCAGACCGGGAGTGGGGTTCTCAATAGGGTCAGCAAACTCTCCAGGTCTAACAGTCCAGTCATACTTTCTCAGTTCACGTCCACAGAACATCTCTGTGGTGCCACAACGGAAAAGGAGTCTACACTGCATGACAAATATACGTAGAACGAACACTGTAGTCCCCAGCTACAGTTCATCTGTTCAATAATCAGGGAGCATCAGTCTGCTAAATGTCCTGAACCCTGACATTTCCCGCAGATTATGTCCCCAAATGTGTCCATTTGCCCCACCACCGTCATCCCTTTGGAATTGGGATGCTGTGCCCGATTTTAGGAATCCACCCCTTTTGGGCGACAGCCCCCTTTTGGGCAACCACCCTATTTAGCACCCCAGCATTGGGGGTGTTTGTATATGCAACAGATGAGGACTTCTTTGACTGTGTAAAGGAGGACTTTACACTGATCTAAGGGGTACTTTGCAAGTTGCGACATCGCTACTGCGATATTGTCGGGGTCAAATCGAAAGTGACGCACATCCGGTGCCGGTAACGACGTCGCAACGTGTAAAGCCTAGATAAGCCGATAAATGATCGCAAAAGCGTCGTAAATCGGTGATCTGCGTAGTGTCAGACATTTTCATAATGTCGCACCAATAGGAGATACGATGTTGTCCCTTGTTCCTGCGGCAGCACACAACGTGGTGTGTGAAGCCGCAGGAGTGAGGAACATCTCCTTACCTGCCTCCACCGCCAATGCGGAAGGAAGGAGGTGGGCGGGATGTTTACATCCCGCTCATCTCCACCCCTCCGCTTCTATTGACCGCCTGCCGTGTGACCTCGCTGTGACGCCGCACGACCTGCCCCCTTAGGAAGGAGGCGGGTCGCCGGCCAGAGCGACGTCGCAGGCAAGTAAGTGTAAGTGTATAATGTTCGCTACGGCAGCTATCACAAGATATCGCATGTGTGACGGGGGCAGGTACTATCGCGCTCGGTATCGCTAGCATCGGCTAGCGATGTCGCAGCGTGCAAAGTACCCCTAAGAGTAGATGGCGATGTTGTGTAAAGTTTCCTTACTCACTAAATTGTAAAAAGTATTTTGTTTTCTTTCTAGTTTCACTTTCTCTTCCTGATGTAATGCTGTATGACTGTGCTTATCATTACCTCATGTTCTCTAAGAAGTAAAGCGTTTGTTATCCCATTTAATCTGCTCTGTGAACTTTCTTCTGGTTATATTTTGTTGCCTTCCCCGTTAAATTCTCAAACACCAGTCCTCACAGTTCCTCCATGCTCCGGGCATCTTCTTTTTCCTTCCATGTCTGCATTGGACCCACAAGGGACTGCACTAACTGGTCCATTGTTGCCTCATCGAGACCCTCTAACACATCCTGCTGTTGCTGCTGCAGCTCCTGCGGTGGTCACCGTACCTCCTGGCACCTCCGTCTGCCAGTCCCCTGCCAACACTGCCACTGCTGCTCATGATGCTGTCGCTGGACCTCCTAGCACCTCCAGCAGCAGGTGCCCTGCTGCTGCTGCAGACGGACCTGCACCAGGTACTTTATTAGCTCCTCCATTTCCTCTGAACTCACTGCTCCACTCATGGCTGCTGCTCTGCTTCAGAAGTGCCCGTGAATCCAACGGTCCACCTGCTCTTGTAATGTGTGGCGAATCTACGTGGGTCCACCGTTCCACATCAAACAACACTCTTCAGTTGCTACACATGCTTCTTGGATTGCTTCCCTCACTCTAGCACCCAATGTGATTGAATCCCAAAACATGACAAAACTATGTTTCGCACCAGTTACAGCTTAAAGGTAATGTGGCATCATACTATGACTTATTGTTTAAATCAGGGTTTTTTTTAAGAGGAACCTGCCATGTGAAAAAAACACTATGGGGTAAATCTGTAGGTTAAAGTCATTCTAATACCACCCAGTTCCTGCAGTGAAAGCCCAAGTACTGAGAGGAAATTAACTTTATTCCTCCCAGCAGCCTTGGGCTTTCAGTTATGGGGGGAGGCTGGAGCAGTTTTTGTCACCATTCAGTATACATTGAGAGGAGGCTGTAACCTCAGTGAGTGGCAGACCTGACTGAAAGCCATATCTGCATTGCATCAGTACAGAGCCAGCTGTCAGTAAGTGGTTACAGCTGCCACTCACTGCATATTGAGCGGTTACTGATTCCACGTTGGTCGCGCCTCTATGACTGAAAGCCCAAGGCTGCAAAGAGAAAAAGGTTTATTTCTTCCGTGTAGCCAGGCTTTCAGTGCAACAGCTGGACAGTTTAAAATGACATTGACCTGCAGATTAACCTCATATCTGCAGGTTAATAGAGTTTTTTGACATGACAGGTTTCCTTTAAAAAGAGACCTGACACTTGCTCACAAAAATTCAGTTAAACACCTAGTAAAAATCCTTGCGCTACACTAATTCAGCTATTGTTTCCATTCCGTGCTGTGTTGCTCCATTGCAAAGATATTCACATTGTTTTTTTTCTGCAGCACAGTATGTGAAATTTTCACTTGATGTCCAACTGGACGTTTCTTCATAGTCTTCTCCTGGGGTGTGCTCTGATGTTGCAGTCTATCAGTCTCAAAGGCTGCCAAGTTGTGATTGGCAGCATCTGGGAAGGGAGCCTGGAGACACACGCCTCCAGAGAAAACTGTGCGGAAATGACCAGTTGGACTGCAAAGCAGAGGTTTCACATACTGCACTTCAAAGGCAACAAATGTGAATATCTCTGCAATCAAAGGCTGTGGAAAAAGAAAGCGCAATAGCGTCTTACCCCAATAATAGAATGGGTAAAGATATAAATCAAACTCACCTATAGTGGTTGTGCCAGTCACAACCACTATGCAAACATGTAAGAATCCGGGTCCAGGCAGCAGTCCCAAAGTATGGCTGATAACAGAGAGTAGACGAAGAAAGGGTTCTTAATTCCGCGCCAAGGACTCAATGGATTCAGAAGGAGATTAATGCTTCTTTTAATAACATGCACAGGTCAACGCGTTTCAGGAGTCACAGCTCCCTTCATCAGGACAACAGGCAAGGAACATCAAATATCTCTGCAATGGAGCAGTGCATACAGAAGCAGAGTGCCAGCATCCTGGTCACTTCCCACCCGCTTCTATCAATGACATGGCTTCAGGAATCAGGATATCTTCAGATGCCAGCGATAAATGAAACTGGTAAGTGACCGCAGCGCTGCCCTGTGGTGACATCCTGCTTCTGGACGGGTGACAGCCATTCCCTTTATTCTTGAGATTGGAGGGGATTTTTAATAAGAAGTATATGGCAACGTTGCTTGATTTTACAAGCATTTTGCAATTTTAACTATTAATGAACATTGAACAACCTATTTAAAAAAATAACAGTTGAAAAAGTTACGGTTCCCTTACACAAACCAGCCAACAGCATTAAACGACCACCATCGCAGTGCTCGGGTACGCTCGGTGCTTGGCCCAGTGAGAGCCACTTGCAGTGTTTGATACGCTCACAATGCGGGTAACAACAGCGTGATCGAATATAGTGTGCACCAAACATAAAATGGAAAAAACCCCAACCACCCGGCCCCGGAAGTGACTGTTTATGGCTGGCTACATGTGGGCGGAGAGCCGAACTGCCCAATTAGTGACTTCTATTGGGGTTCAGGTCAAATCCGGGTCCCAAACCAAAATTTATCTAAACCTGTAAAACCGAACATCCACAGAACAGCTCATCTCTAGTTATCAATGATGTCATTCTGCAACCAGCAATGTGCTGGGAAGGAAACAGTTACGAAAAGCCAAAAAGTGCCACGTTTTAAAGGGAAGGTGCGGCATTTTTTTATTTTTGTATTACTAATAGTGATTATGGAATCAATTATTTTTAATACAAAATTAAATTACGGTAATTGTTTATTTAGTTTTTATTTAATTCTATTTTTACTCAAACACTGGGGGCTGCCATCTTGGATTTGCTGTGTATAACGACAGTTACCTCAAATACGGCAGCCCCTGTGCATAAGAGATAAGAATCAGCATCCGACCCTATCTATAGCACTGGGGGCTGCTCCCAGCTGTGACCTAGACACGTTCCCCGGGCTGTCCAAATCACAAATTTGGGAGGAGACCGCCACCATTTCTGTGGAACCCACACCATATGGTGTGTGTTGTGTAGCGTCCCACGGGGCCTTAGGGTACTCGTCACCGGGCCAGTGGTTCCTTGAGGTAGCTGTGACTGGCCTGACCCAGTTACGTGACCCCGTCAGCTACATGAAAAAAAAGCAAACAATAAACAAGTGTCCATTACAGATGGGGATGGAAGGAGGGTGACGGGCCCCTGGGAAGCGTATCACAGGTTGCAATTGTGACTGGGGTCTCGACTGGCCTCCTCTGCCACCGACCTTTCCTGTGACTAGTCCTCTCCCAGGGGATGGGGAACGGGGATGCTTCGCAGCGCCACCCATGGAATTAGCCGCCGCTGCACAGTCTCTCTCTGGGGCAGGTGTTAGGTGCAGCCGAGATGGTGTCGCTCCACATGGGCGGAGCAAGGAACCCCGGGAGGTTGGTGAAAACAGGGGCGGCAGTCCACAAGAGCACCGGAGTGCAGGGTGGCCGTAGTTACTCACAGAGTCACCAGGTGCGGGTTCCACTTTTTTTACTGGCTCAGGTGGTATCGCACCTGGGATGCTGGTCCTCGCCGTCAGAGACTTCAGTCAATCCCGGGCAGGTCAGAGGCTGGATCTGGTTTGGTAATCTGTGGCCTTTCTCCTCCATGCACAACTCTGTACTCTCCCCCGATCCTGGCCCGTACAGGCTGGCAGCCTGGACCTCTCATGGGTTGAACCTCTGTCCCATCTCCCAGGCTCCCTCTCTGCTTCCACGCTGCAGCAACCTGAACTGGGGCTCTGTACCTCTCTTGTGCTCAGTCCCATGCTCTGGCGACTACTGTCTTTAAGTCCACGATTACAAGTGCTGGGTTCTGTCTCTCTAGATGTTACTGGCCCCAACTTGGCTGTGCTGTCTCTATGGTGTTACATCCAGACAGCTCTGTTCTGCCTCCCTGAGGGAATGACAGCAACCCTCAGGGAGCTACACACTGTGCGTCTGCTCTGTCTCGTGTCCAAGCTGTTTTCTCTGACTAAAAGGGAAACTGCTTTGTTTTCTACTCCTAACTGCCCATGCAGTGGAGGCCACCTGGTGTCTGCCAGGAACTTTATGTGTAGAAACATTGTTAACCCTTTCCTAGTGACTGCTTCTCCCTGCTGTATGGTGGAGTGAGGTGTGTGTAAACTTACTGGACCAACCTCTTCCCTAACTGGGAAGGATATAATGATATACCCTGTAGCTACCAGTCTCAGGGGCACTACAGCTGCACTTTCCCCTTGTCACCTGCTGTGTCCTAAGCACTAGTTGAGCTGTGACAGGAGGAAGTGACAGGACACTTTGCTGAAAGGAGTAGCTGCCAGGAGCGGAGGTCCGGGAATCATGTGAGCACCTGAAGCTCCTCCTGTCATTGTACTCAGCTGTGACAAGAGTAGCTGCCGAGACACCAGGCTCACAGGAGGAGATGCCGGGAGCGGAGGTCCGGGAATCATGTGAGCACCTGAAGCTCCTCCTGTCATTGTACTCAGCTATGACAAGAGTAGCTGCCGAGACACCAGGCTCACAGGAGGAGATGCCGGGAGCGGAGGTCCGGGAATCATGTGAGCACCTGAAGCTCCTCCTGTCACTGTACTCAGCTGTGACAAGAGTAGCTGCCGAGACACCAGGCTCACAGGAGGAGATGCCAGGAGCGGAGGTCCGGGATGGGGTGAGTACCGATGGTGGGCAGCTATGATCCCATTCTAACAGCTACAGTACAATGCTTGGCTGCAGATCACCGCTGCCACCACCGCTGCTGTGTTCAAAGCAAAGCAGAGAAATTGCATGCTGCTGTGCTCTGAACACACTGACACAGCTCTGCTATATCACTGCACACTGATATAGCCGAGCTGTGTACTGTATGCAGCACTATGGGACATGGTATTGCAGAGCGCGGTATATTGTGGGGCATGTGTCGCGGGCGGAGGAGGGGACGCTGCGCTCTCCCACTGCCCGGGTCCGGCTGCCGCTACTGCTGCGGCCTGCTGCTGCTGCTCGGTGGCTCGAGCGATGGGCCTGATCCCGGGGACTCGAGCGGCGCTCCTCGCCCGTGAGTGAAAAGGGGTTTGATTTTGGGGATTTATTGTCCGTGACGCCACCCACGGTTGTGGTGATTTTTGGTAACACCACCGCTGCTCTGTATGGGGATCCCGGGAGCGGTGACAGGGAGCAGCAGAGTTGTTAGTTCTCCCCTCCGTGGGTAGGGGTTGGTTGTACCGGGGCCCAGTGATGGGGTGGAGGATGAGGGATGGCAGGCCAGGTGCGGGGCCTGGTGAGGTGCAGGGTCGCGGGGGCAGCACTGTGCCTCACGGCACGGTGGTACTCACTCAGCCTGAGACGATTACACAGTTCTCGGTAAAACACACGGCTGGAAAGACGGTTCCCACGGACGGCTGCTGTTGCTTTTCCCCGGTAGTTAACGGTGACTGTCTCTTTCCCTGCACCTTGTGTAATGTTGGTAGCGATGGGTTCCCACCGGTAACCCGCTCCCCGACTTGGATATGGGCCGGAGGAGCCCCTCTTTGCCCGCAGGCGCTGGCCCTGAGAAACTGGTGCCTTAGCGGTGGCGGTGTCTCTCTCATACGGTTGGACGGTTGCCTTCAATCGGGACTTAGTTTTTTGGAGACCCGGAGGTCCCCTTCACTGACGGATTTGGCAAATTCACGGCGACTCCTAGCCTTGCCGGGATCCGAAAGGCCCCTGCCAATGGTGCTGGCTTCTCCTTGTGTACCGGTCCGGTACCGCCGGGTCACCACCCGTCCACGGTCCTCACGGCACCTCCGATAGGCCACTCCTGCAGACGGTCACCGCCGTCTGCTAACCTTGCTGTCTCCGTCCGGGGCACACACCCGGACTAACTTCAGGCTCTGTTGCTGTCACTTTTCTCCTCCAAAACTTATCTCTCTGTCTCTTCCTTCCTCCAGGACTGTGAACTCCTTGGTGGGTGGAGACCAACCGCCCAGCTCCACCCCCTGGTGTGGACATCAGCCCCTGGGGAAGGCAACAAGGATTTCTGGTCTAGCTTAGGTGTACCTAACTGGGGTGTAGGGTGTGGTGATGTCATTACCTGTGACCCCTGGCTTGCCCAGGGCGTCACATTCCCCCTTAGCAAAATGCAGACCGTCCGCAGGCTGCCCGTCCAACACCGGTTTTATTTTTCTGAAAAAGATAAAAAACACATACAAGTAAAATAACATCATCCCACAACGGGAGGCACTTTTCTTAAATGTTACGGTTTTAAACGGTTACGGCTTCCGCTCTCTCCCACCCAAGTAACCTGGCCCTGATGCTGCCCCTAAGAAACAGGCAGCACCCCTTGACCCCAGTCCAGCACCAAGTTACCCAAGCGGGATCTGTCCTTTCCAGGGGACCCACGTCCATGGGGAGCCCCTGGAACCCCCAGAGGGTAGCCACCGGTTCCTGTGGTGGCTGGGCCCCAGCCTGCTCCACTGCGGGCCCTCCCTCCAATCTGCCTCTCCGGAGGCGGCAACGATGGAAGCTGCAACAACAACATTATTTACAAGCCACTAACGTTTGTGGTTGCCCTGCAAGTTCACGGGCTTGTCCGTAAGGAGTCCCTTACGCAACTGTCGCGGGCGGAGGAGGGGACGCCGCGCTCTCCCACTGCTCGGGTCCGGCTGCCGCTGCGGCCTGCTGCTGCTGCTCGGTGGCTCGAGCGATGGGCCGGATCCCGGGCACTCGAGCGGCGCTCCTCGCCCGTGAGTGAAAGGGGATTGGGATTTGGGATAGTTTATTGTCCGTGACGCCACCCACGGTTGTGGTGATTAAGTGGACACCACCGATGCTCTGTCTGGGGAGCCCGGGAGTGATGGTATGGAGCAGCCAGTTGTTGATTTTCCCCTCCGTGGGTAGGGGGTTTTGGTGGTCCCGGGGCCCAGTGATGGGGTTGGTATGGTGGACAGGCGGGTATGGGGCCTGTGGAGGTGCAGGGGCGCAGGGGCAGCGCTGTGCCGCACGGCACGGAGGTGCTCACTCAGCCAGTAAACACGACACAGTTCTCGGTAAACAAATGGCTGGTTGGACGGGTCCCTCGGACGGTTACGGTGCTGCTGTTCCCTGCAGTTAGCGGTGACGGTCTCTTCCCTGCACCTATGTAAAGTCTCTTGGTAGCGATGGGTTCCCACCGGTTACCCGCTCCCCGGCTTGGATATGGGCCGGAGGAGCCCCTCTCTTGCCCGCAGGCGCTGGCCCTGGGAAACTGGTGCCTTGGCGGTGGCGGTGTCTCCCCTTAACGGTCGGACTGTTGCCTTCAATCGGGACTTGGTTGTTAGGAGACAGAGGTCCCCTTCACTGACGGATTTGGCAAATTATGGCGACTCCTAGCCTTGCCGGGATCCGAAAGGCCCCTGCCCTGGTTCTGACTGTTCTTCGTATACTGCTCCGGTACCGCCGGGTCACCACCCGTCCGCGGTCCTTCCAGCAACCTCCAAGCAGTCCCCCTGCAGATTATCACCGCCGTCTGCTGACCTTGCTGTCTCAGTCCGGGGCACACGCCCGGACCAGCTTCAGGCTTGCTTAACTGTTCCTTTTTACTTCTTCACTCAAGCTCCTCTCCTTTGCTCCTCTACCACTTCCTCCTACTTCACTCCCATAGCTTCAACTGCCTGGTTCTCCCGCCTCCAGGGCTGTGAACTCCTCGGTGGGCAGAGTTAACCGCCTGGCCCACCCCCTGGTGTGGACATCAGCCCCTGGAGGAAGGCAGCAAGGATTTTAGGTTAGCTTAGGTGTACCTGCCGGGAATGTGGGGTGCATGTGATGTTGTGACCTGTGACCCCTGGCTTGCCCAGGGCGTCACACAACTTTAAGCGGTCCCCACGGGGACAACGGTGCCGGCAACGGCCGGTTCAATCAAGCAGACAATCAGGTTACTTCCTCAGTTGATCACTTATTTTCAAAACTTTCAAAACTTTTAACACACAGGTGGTCCCAACGGGGACTGTGCAACGGTGCTCCGCTGCCATCACTCAGAGTCCTCGGCATCACCTGAGGGAGGGGGTGCGGTGCTCACTCGGGCCTCCTGGCTGCCCCTTAACTTCGTATCCAGCGCAAACCACCCCCTCTCCCCACAGTGTCGGGTGTACTGAACCAAGTCACCCGGCATCAGGTTACGACCGGGGTGCTCTTCTGGCAGGTGAGCATTAACATCCCGCCGGGCTATAAACACTTCGGCCTCCAGGCCCGGTTCATTAATGAATCCATAGCCCCGGCGGACATCAAACCGCCTCACCTGCCCCTCATACAGCGGGCCCCGGACATGGAAGGTGACTTGTCTTAGGCTCTCCTTCTCCCGTATCGTACGGGCCACCATCTCCGCGTTCCTTCTTTCCCTCTCCTCGACTTCCAGGCCCAACGGTACCGGCTCCCTGTCCCAGTACGGCGCTACCGCGAGCTCCGGCGCACGGGTCGGGCCCCGCGAGACCTGTTGAACACTGCCCACTGCTGGTGATCTGGGCGGCAGGTCCCGCGGTGACTTGGCCTTGGACGCCGCCTTGCAGCGGCAACCCGGCGCAACCTCAGCTGAGGTGTGGGGGATGGGCACAGGGGCTTTCCTCTGCTGGGCCTTTGGAACGGAGCGGGCTATCGGCTCCAGCTCGGGGACTTTCTCGGGGGATGCCTCCGGTTCTGGCTTCGGAGCTTTCCATGGGAGCACCTCCGGTCGACTACGGGCTCCGGCTACAGGTCGGTCCGCCTGGGCGGACATGCTGGGTATCGCTACCGGTTGCGGTGGTAGCGGGCCAAGTGGCAGAGTCACGGCAGCCGGGACGGGTGGCGAGGGAGGCAGCAGGGTGAGAGGGTTTAGACCGGGTCTCGCAGCCGCGGGGCGTGGGTCACTCACCCTCCCTTCCACAGCATCCTCCTCGCGTCTCCGCACGGCCGCTATGAACTCCGCCATGTCGGTCTCCCACTCCTCCATGATGAGCTACATTTTGACCTGCAGCCTCTGGTAGAGCTGCGCGGTCCGGATCTCCACCCACGCCGCGGTTCCAGGCGCGGGGGCTACGGTGCTTCGGGACGGCATCCACATGTTGCTGGTGGCCTCTCCCAGGAACAAGATGGCTGCAGAGTCCTGGCGTTCCTGCCTTTATAGCCGCGGCTACATGCGACCAGTCGCCATTTCATCCCCCTTAGCCTCTTTTCGGCTCCTCCTCTATCGGGGCGGGGTTTTGGCCTTCGCGCCTCCACTATTCGAGGAGACACTCGAGCGGGAACTTTTCGCGCCAAAGATGGCGGCTTCTGAAATGTTTCGGCCGGACACCTCCGGCGGTAACAAGGCGTACCTCCACCAGACGGCAGAGCGGTAAGATCCTGTTCGTGACGCCAAGTTGTCGCGGGCGGAGGAGGGGACGCTGCGCTCTCCCACTGCTCGGGTCCGGCTGCCGCTGCTGCTGCGGCCGCTGCTGCTCGGTGGCTCGAGCGATGGGCCGGATCCCGGGGACTCGAGCGGCGCTCCTCGCCTGTGAGTGAAAAGGGGTTTGGTTTTGGGGATTTATTGTCCGTGACGTCACCCACGGTTGTGGTGATTTTTGGTAACACCACCGCTGCTCTGTATGGGGATCCCGGGAGCGGTGACAGGGAGCAGCAGAGTTGTTAGTTCTCCCCTCCGTGGGTAGGGGTTGGTTGTCCCGGGGCCCAGTGATGGGGTGGAGGATGAGGGATGGCAGGCCAGGTGCGGGGCCTGGTGAGGTGCAGGGTCGCGGGGGCAGCGCTGTGCCTCACGGCACGGTGGTACTCACTCAGCCTGAGACGATTACACAGTTCTCGGTAAAACACACGGCTGGAAAGACGGTTCCCACGGACGGCTGCTGTTGCTTTTCCCCGGTAGTTAACGGTGACTGTCTCTTTCCCTGCACCTTGTGTAATGTTGGTAGCGATGGGTTCCCACCGGTAACCCGCTCCCCGACTTGGATATGGGCTGGAGGAGCCCCTCTTTGCCCGCAGGCGCTGGCCCTGAGAAACTGGTGCCTTGGCGGTGGCGGTGTCTCTCTCATACGGTTGGACGGTTGCCTTCAATCGGGACTTAGTTGTTTGGAGACCCGGAGGTCCCCTTCACTGACGGATTTGGCAAATTCACGGCGACTCCTAGCCTTGCCGGGATCCGAAAGGCCCCTGCCAATGGTGCTGGCTTCTCCTTGTGTACCGGTCCGGTACCGCCGGGTCACCACCCGTCCACGGTCCTCACGGCACCTCCGATAGGCCACTCCTGCAGACGGTCACCGCCGTCTGCTAACCTTGCTGTCTCCGTCCGGGGCACACACCCGGACTAACTTCAGGCTCTGTTGCTGTCACTTTTCTCCTCCAAAACTTATCTCTCTGTCTCTTCCTTCCTCCAGGACTGTGAACTCCTTGGTGGGTGGAGACCAACCGCCCAGCTCCACCCCCTGGTGTGGACATCAGCCCCTGGGGAAGGCAACAAGGATTTCTGGTCTAGCTTAGGTGTACCTAACTGGGGTGTAGGGTGTGGTGATGTCATTACCTGTGACCCCTGGCTTGCCCATGGCGTCACACATGCTATTGCGGAGCATGGTATATTATGGGGCACGGTATTGCAGAGCGTGGTATTTTATGGGGCACGGTATTGCGGAGCATAGTATAGTATAGTATGGGGCACAGTATTGTGGAGCACTATATATTATGGGGCACGGTATTGCAGGGCATGGTATATTATGGGGCACAATATTTCAGAGCACGATTTATTATGGGGCATGGTATATTATGGGGAACAGTATTGCGGAAGACTGTATATTATTGGGCACGGTACTTCGGAACACGGTGTATTATGGGGCATAGTATATTATGGGGCACAGTATACAGTGGGGCACATTATATAGTGGAGCACTATGCCAGCTGTCCTTCATCACACTTTAGACATATCAGGATCACTTTGCAGGCCCCAACAAATTTCACCCTCCCTTAGCCTTTTGGAAACACCCAGAAGGGGAGGGGGAGGTGACATCACACACAGTAGAGCAGATTCTGCCCACTTTTACAGCAGTTGTATTCCAGGCTAGTTTTACACTTGGTTTTCAGCAGCTGCTCCCCCTAGTGTTTAAAATTGGAACATATCAAACTCTTAAATTACTTTTTCATATTTAGCTCCATTAAAAACAAATGATAATATTTAAACAACACATTAAAACATTAATGATATTTTTTTTCACTTATTAAAAAAAAAATTAATTAATTGATGGCACCTTCCCTTTAATAAAACCCAATTACAAAGTTATCCTAAAATACAGGCATTTTAAATAAAAAAAAATGCCTCCAAAGGAATCCTTATCCCTTAATATGTTTTCAAATAATTTCAAAGTTCGTTATTTAAATTAATTATTTAGATGACAATTTCTATATAGCACTGTGAAATATGTGGGTGTAAAAGATGCAAAATAGATAAATTAAATTTATTCTAAAATATCTTTTTTTGTAAATACTTATTAACCTATTAGCAAGAAGATATGAAGTTAGCAATCAATATGCAGATTGCAGACACAAAGGAGTTAACGACGACTAAACTAGCAGAGGGGTTACCGGCCGATGTGGGGCGGTTCACGAGTTGCTTTATATATATAGTTCATAAAGCTTAGTGAGGCTATTCTCCTCCAGATTTCTATAAATCCCTTCTGAGCCTTGATTTGAAGAGTTTATCTTCATTATGAAGTAACTATTGGAATAAACCGAAGAGTAAAATATAAAACTGAGACTTCTTGGAGCTTTTTGCTTATCCTTTCAATTAAAGTAAGTGCTCTATCTATTATTGTGAGCGTCTTTGGAAGAAAATCATATTTCTGAAATGATATAGTATATTAGAAAATAATCTTTGGAAGGAGACAGTAAGTTATCAGCTGATATTTTCCATTTGAAGTCCTTGCTGGAAGGTCTGCTCCTCAGCCAATTACAGAGTGAAAGGAGGATTATCAGTAAGGACAAGGCATCTGAACTGCAGATAAGGGCTCCAGAACAAGGAGACTCCAGTGTGTAATCTACACACATGAAAGAATGCAGAGTACAGTATCTCCAGAGACAAAGGGATTCCGCTTATCACAACATTTTCTAAATACCTCCGAAAGTTCATGGACCATAATTACTAAATATTTTACAGACCTATGATGATGTTCTGTTTATACAGCAGATAGCCATTTCCACAAATTCAGAAGTCGCCCAGTACAAGAAAACAAAAAAAATTATAAGTAGAGGGGCTGCCTTTCTATAAAGAACATTTTACATATTCTACTTTGTAGCAAAGCACTAGGTGTCATGGGTGACAGACATGCCTGTGGTGTCCGGCTATAGAATGTCGCAGCATTTGGCTGCGCAAACTGCTACCTGACTATCTATTATTCCTGCTTAGTGTATATACTATCTTATGTATCTCCTCTGCTTGAGGTTCATCCCTTTAACTTTAGGACCCTGCGGAGTTCCTCACCCTTTCAGCTGTTTTCATCAGCACTTCCCTTTGTGTCCTCTGTGAGGAAAGAGTTAACTTTTTCAATGGTTAGAAAAATCATAGAAATTCATTCTCCTTTGCAAAGAGCACGACCAGACTTGTTTACGTAACAGACTCTAAGAGCGCATTCCAGGACTCTAGACGCTGAGACCCAAGGACAGAGAGATAAGATCTGCAGCCTGGTTTAAGACAATAAGAGTTGTGTTTTACGCTTACACCAGGAACCGAAACTCATTTATGCTTTTACTGAGAAATGGAAACATGTTTATGGCGAGAAACGAAACTAATGCCTTTGTACACGACATAGTTATGCCCCTATTAGTTTGATAAACCCTGTCTGTGTGAAAATAAATTAGTCTTCTGTGGAGCGCACAGCCCTTGCCTTCTGTGTGGATATCAGCGTCTGTCTGTATCTCATTGGGGCTGAGGGAAGCTGAGGGGGGGGCCCCGGGACTCCCTCCGCATTTGGTCATCGCTGGCAACTGTTGTGACCTATTGGTCAACCTAACACCTCAAATACTCTCATTCCCTTCTGGGCTGTGCTGGTGATAGTATGGTGCCCCTGAGGCTTCAGTCGCCACAGGGTATTGCAAGGTCATAAACAATAAGGATAAAAAAGAATCAGGTACAATGCTGCTCTAGAAACCACTTGAATCAAAGGATGTGTATTAAAAACCTTTTCTTTATTTCTGCAGGTCAACGCGTTTCAAAGACATATCTGTCTTCTTTCTTGTGTCCTGATGAAGAAGACGGATATGTCTTTGAAACACATTGACCTGCAGAAATAAAGAAAAGGTTTTTAATACACATCCTTGGATTCATGTGGTTTCTAGCGCAGCATTGAACCTGATTCTTTTTTTATCCTTATTGTTCACCATATTCTTCGGGGCTGCTGCTGACCAATTTTGATATATATGCTTCAAGGAGTTGTGCCTGTCACAACTTCAGCAGGTGAGTGTGCCTTTGGCACCTTATTTGTAAAATCTCATACCTGGTAAGACCCTATGTGCGCTTTCTTTTCCACAAACAAATAAATAAGGCATAAACAAAAAAAGAGAGAACCTGAGCAAGAATGCTGAATTATATTAAATATTTATTAAGAGAATTCAAAAGTGCATAGTACAAAAATGTAAAAACATGAAATGGTATTACAGGAGGAAAGAAAGGACTAATGATTATGGTTATTGGGTACAGACCAATGGTAATGCAAATATAAGAGACACTCACGTAAGAAGCCTTCCAAAAAATGAATACCAAGTAAATCATCAAAGATCCCAAAGTAATGCCAAATGGCAATAAGAAAAATTGTCCAAAAACATTAGTGGTCATGTAACATGCATTGTTGCTAAATATAGAGGGATCAAGAAGACATACATGGAATATCAACAATATTTAGGCATGAGTGAAACAATAAAAGCAGAGTACAAAAAGCATTACCAAGGTCCGGTGGTAGAAAAAAGAGCCTGACGTACGTTTCGCTGCCTTTAGCACATCACTGGCCACTTCATCATGGGGGAACGTAGAAGGTGGTGCACACAATCTGTGGTGCAATCTATAAATACCTCCTGTGGAGACACGGGGCTCAGTGGGTGCTCTCGTCCACTAAAACTCGCCGCCTTTAGAAAGACAGCGTGGCTCAGGGCTCATCCCAACTGAACGCCGGCCTCCTTAACCGTGGGCGTAACACTACTCAGACAACACAGGGTGAGGGAACCACAATAATTAGACTTTATTAGATCCCCAAACAATTAACGGCACATAACACATAACCAGCAAAACACACAAATGTAACAAGCAACAGAGTCTCACCCTTCCGCTGGCTCACTAGGGATTTAGAATGTCCATGCCTCACAGGCTCCAAGCTGTCTGAGGTCTGAAAAGTCTGTAACAGGTGACTGAACTGTCCCAACCTGAGTGTCCTCCTTAGGTAGTCCTGGTTTGATGTTAAAATCCTGGCAGCCAGAGTCGAAATCCCTAGGCTGTGTATATGGTCTCCAACCGGGACCGGAGTCCCTAGATTGAAGCCATAAGATATCCTGATCCTCTAGTCAGCTCCAAAGAGCTTAGACTGGATCCATCAGCATCCATCAACCTTCATCAACCCTGGTGGCTTAAAGAAGTCCCTTTTATAGCCATAACCTTCCCTAAGGATACACTGCGTCCTCATCGATTGGTTGGACAAGATTGCTTCTCCCATTGGATGAATTTCAAGCTGCATGGATAATGTTCATTTAAATGATGTGCATAGAAAGACTCAGTATATCTACATGGAGTCGGCAAGTCACCGACTAGACAATGGCTACTAAGGTAATTACATTATCAATACACAACTACAATACAATGGTTACTGGAAATGTCTGGAGAACAATACGTCTGGCTTTCAGTGGCCAACACAATTACATTGAGTCAACAAGAGTCTTGTAAAAACAATGAGGGACTTCTCCCCCGTCTATAGACAATCTATCGTGCTGTCTGGCTGGATTTTAAGAAACTTTAACCCATGAGAGTCCATGTCGTCACATTCTTCCCCGTCTATAGACAATCTATCGTGCTGTCTGGCTGGATTTTAAGAAACTTTAACCCATGAGAGTCCATGTCGTCACACCTCCCCCGGCAGTATTAACTGCGGTGGATAGAATTCAGGCGTCCGGGATAGGATCGGCATATGCGCGGGCACATCAGCCGCCCTCCGTGACGCAACCCTAGCAGTCAAAATGTCAAAACACATGCGCGAGAGCCAGGACGCGTTGCCCAGGCTACCGCTCATGCGCAGACACCATCAAGACGCCGAAGTGCGGCCAGAGGACGGGGAACGAGTGCACGCAGGCGCACAGAATCCCAGGCACAAGAATAAAATGGAACTTCATGAAATAGATGAAAAACATATCCATATAGTTTGAATCTACAATAATGATCACACTGGATATATGTAAATCAGAAGTATCATAAAATTATATATAATGACAATATACATCCAAAAATCAATGTGAATAACAGACATAAATTACAAACAGTTGATAGCCATAAATATATATAGTAATTATTGTATCAAAGATCAGGTCCATGAAAAGAAGTCTTGAATACATGATTGATCGTGTCAGATCCATATACACTGTGTGCAGAATTATTAGGAAAATTAGTATTTTGATCACATGATACTTTTTATACGTTGTCCTATTCCAAGCTGTATAGGCTTGAGCGACAACTACCAATTAAGTAAATCAGGTGATGTGCATCTGTGTAATGAGGGGGGGTGTGGTGTAATGACATCAACACCCTATATAAGGTGTGCTTCATTATTAGGCAACTTCCTTTCCTTTGGCAAAATGGGTCAGAAAACAGATTTGACGGGCTCTGAAAAGTCCAAAATTGTGAGATGTCTTGAAGTGGGATGTAGCTGTCTTTAAATTGCCAAACTTCTGAAGCGTGATCACCGAACAATCAAGCGTTTCATGGCAAATAGCCAACAGGGTCGCAAGAAGCGTGTTGGGAAAAAAGGCGCAAAATAACTGCCCATGAATTGCGGGAAATCAAGTGTGAAGCTGCCAAGATGCCATTTGCCACCAGTTTGGCCATATTTCAGAGCTGCAACGTTACTGGAGTATCAAAAAGCACAAGGTGTGCCATACTCAGGGACATGGCCAAGGTAAGGAAGGCTGAAAAATGACCACCTTTGAACAAGAAACATAAGATAAAATGTCAAGACTTAGAGGAGCAGATTCGTCGCATCCGTAGAAATTGTCCAGTCAGGATAGCTCTAATCGTAGATCCCATATGTCCAGAGGAGGCATGAAGAAGTGCATTTACTGATGTAGATTTACGGAAAACATCTGTTTACACCCGTTGGTTACCATCCACCTCCAAATTAATATCTAGGAAATCAATACGATTAGAGTTATATTTGTATGTACGTTTGATGCTATATACATTAGAGTTTAGACACTAAACGAACGAGTTGAGCTGCTTCACCGTGCCCTGCCAAAACATCAAGGTGTCATCAATGTATTTATCCAGCACTGCGCCTGGGCAGCGGCCTAGACACCATCGTTGCCAAACACCTGTCTTTCCCAGAATCCCAGGAAGAGGTTGGTGTACGAAGGCGCACAAGCTGCGCCCATCGCAGTGCCACGCTTCTGAAGATAATGTAGATCTTTAAAGGTAAAAAAGTTATTTGACAGGGCAAAGTTGAGCAGGTCGACTACAAGTTCACTCAGATCAGGATCCCGACCGGACATTTCAAGGAAGAAACAAACTGCCCGAATGCCACTCTCATGACGTATGCAGGTGTACAGCGACTCAACATCCATTCAGACGAGAATTAAATCAGCCTCCATTGAGATGCCGTCAAACCTCGTGAGTATGTCTGTCGTGTCTTTAACGTAAGATGGTAATAATTCCACCAAGTGTCTTAGATAGAAATCAATGAATCTGCACACAGGTTCACAGAGTCCATCAATCCCAGACACGATCGGACAAACAGGATGGTTATCGGCATCTTTGTGAATCTTGGGGAGGAGGTATAGTGTCGGCACCTTAGGAAATCTACGAGTAACAGTGAGGCCATCTAACATTTTTTTTAGAAATGATACCTGAATCGTGGGCTTTAGTAAGAATCTTTTGTAATTGAGATGAAAAGGAACTGGTAGGATTATAATCCAATTTCTGATACGTCTGAAGTACCCTGTGGCGCCTGAAGCTGCAGGGGCGCCACAAAATCTTGTGAAATTTTGAGAGATCTCGCTCTTTCACTGTGCAGGGTTGTGGGATCCCCTTCTGATTACCAGAGTCCAACAACCCAAAATTTTGGGCCTGAATTTTGACAGAAAGTTGCATACTTTTGAAGAACATTAGGAACTCTTCTGAGGGGTTTCTTAATACATGATATATAATATAATAACCAGTCTGAGGCTGCCCATTCTTTTATTAAATGCAAAAGGCAGCCCCTGATTGGTGATAGCTGCTGTGTAAGGGTACCGTCACACTTAAGCGATGCTCCAGCGATCCCACCAGCGATCTGACCTGGCAGGGATCGCTGGAGAGTCGCTACATGGTCGCTGGTGGGCTGTGAATCAGGCAGATCTCCACAGCGATGAGAGATCAGCCACCAGCCACCTGCTACCCGTGTAACGACACTGTGCTTCGTAACCATGGTACACATCGGGTTACATAGACTGTGCAGGGGACGCAGGACGCATGCATTTACGCTGCAGTGCTATGCGCAGCGTAAATGCATGCTATTACGTAACGTGCGCATGAGCCCTTAATCTCCAGCACGTCAATTCTTTCAGCAGTTTTACTGCAGATTTCACCCATTCTAATGACTGTGAAAAATATGCGCCAAAAGGCATCAGAATACATAAAAAAAAACGCAGCGTTTTTCCTGTCAAGAGATGAAGAAATGTTGCAGAATTTTTGGCACCAAATACTTTACGTGCGCACGTACCGTAAGTCTGGGCAGTATAGGTTTATGGGTACATTATTTTTATACACCAAACTACAGCCCAAAAGTTATGTGAATGAAGCTTTAAAACTGAATGAATGTTGAGCAGCTTTAATTTACTCCAAAGGCCATAAAAAGTAATAAGTGAATAACTGGCAACTGAAACAGGTAAAATATCTTATTTCATTTTTACAGAACTCGCAGTAAGTCTGCGCCTGCCAATAGTATATTTCCTGACAAAAAACCTTGTGTATTGTCCGTGTTCAGAGGTAGAGAGTAAATGGTTTTAATCAGGCTACTCAATAAGTGCTGTGCATTTGTGGTCAGATCTCAGATTTCGGAGATGGGAAGAATGTGGTGATGGGGGTTGAAAGTTTAAATAAAGTCTTGAGTTTGACTTTGTTTTCAGTACCCCATGTACGGCTGATTATTTCTTAATGTATACTCATTAGGGCGGCTGTACTGTAATGTAGTGTTGTGGTTCCATTAAAGCGCACGTTGCTTCTCCTCCAGGTTATAACGTGATTAAAAGCTATTCATGATACAATCCCATGCTAGCTAATGTTGACGTTATTCGCCCCCTAATAGCCGAAAATGTTGATTGCTGGGGTGTTGGAAGGGACTGTAATCGTAGACCAATTACTAAGGCACTATTATTTCTAACTTTTATCATATAATCAATGTATATCGGTCTATTTTATGCTATAAAAGGATAAAGTGAATAGTATAAAAAATGAATGAGAGAAATTCTATAAATTAATTTCCTTTCTAAACTTTACCGTAGTCTTAAAAGCAAGTTCTAGGATATCATGTTGTGCTCACGCTATGAAGTATATATTTTGGTAGGAATACAGTTAAGTGGATAGTTTAATGATCTGGCATTGATATAGAGGACAGCTACCTCCATAAGCTTATTGTCCTCTAAGAGCTTTTTTCCCAATATGCACTACAACTAGGGCTCTGTACACAACTGGTCTACCTAAGGAGGGAACATGTCAGAAACTTTAACCCCCTCAACCTAAAAAAATAGAATCATTCATACGACTATATCGCCTTTTAAAAGATAAGCCAACCAATCCCTTTGTGACCCCAAAGTTGTGTCTGGAAGGGCATTGGGGTGAGACAATGCACTTACAGCTTCTCAGCTTCCATAGGTCATTTCTATCTAGCAGCGAACTCCTTTGGCTGATTGACAGGTCAGTGGCTATGTAAAAATAGCAAACAAACTGTCAATAAGCCAAGTGATGGGGCTGTTTGATAGGAAATATAGCATGAGGCTAAGAAGCTGTAAGTGCATCATCATACCACAGTGTAATTCTAGACACAACTTTAAAATATGATTTCTCACTGCTATAAAGCACTTTGAGGTCCTAAAGTGATCAACGACTGGATTATCTTTTAAAGGGCCACACAATCATACTAATGGTATAGCAGGGTTAAAGTTTCTGACAGGTTCCTATTAAGACATCTGCTAATACTCTTACAATAGCTGTTAGCAGATGCCCATCTCAATTTTTCCATCCATATGTGTTTACAATAAGAAAAAAGAAATAAATCTGCCACATACCTCTCTAAGAACAAGTGATCAGACATGTTGAAATCTAACATGCCTGATCCTCCTTTAAGGGGGCTTTACACGCAGCGACATCGCTAGCAATGTCGCTCGTGAAAGCACCCGGCCCCGTCGTTTGTGCGTCACGGTCAAATAGCTGCCATATACTTCCCATATACTGTATATCACAATTACTATGGTCAATTTCATGATAACACAATTAACCTGTACGTTACTACCACTTAAAACAATTGTAAAATTATTTTTATATGTAAAGTCCAATTTTAATTATTATCATACCATTAGCTTCCAATTCACAATAGTTATATGATATAATACACAATGGGTGAAACAAGTATTGAACATGCCAGCATTTTTCTAAGCAAATATATCTTCAAAGGTGCTATTAGAATAAATTACTCACCAGTTGTTGGTACCAACCCATCCGATCCACACAAGCAAAGAAATTAAATAGCAGATATCCATAAAGTAATGATGAAAAAAGACACAGGGGAAAAAGCATTGACCACATGAAGAAAGAGGAGTGCAAAAAGCCATGACACCTGCTGAAATCATTAAGTAAATAGAAAGCAATTTTGCCACTTATAATAAAATATATAAAATAATATCAGCTGGTTCAACTGATGTCTTGTAAAATAGTGTCTCATTACCAAGGTGCCACACAAGAAACATCTCATCATGGGTAAAACCAGTGAGCTGTCTCAAGATCGTTGCAAGCTTATTGTTGCAAAATATACTAATGACATTGGTTAAAGAAGAATTTCTATACTACTGAAAATTCCAGTGAGCACTGTTGGTGCCATTATTTGGAAGTGGGAAAAAACATAATTTCACTATAAACTGGCCATGACCAAGTGTTCCCCAAAAGATTTCAGACAGAGGATTGAAAATAATTATCAGAAAAGTTGTCCAAGAGCCAAGAGCCACCTGTGGAGAGCTAGAGGAAGACCAGGAATAAGCAGGTATAGTTGTTTAAAAGAAAACAATAAGTAATGCACTCAACCTCCATGGTCTGATGTAAGCTCAACAAACAATACACCACTGCTGATACAGAATGATCAATAGCGTTTAAAGATTGCTCCACATGATTTACATAAGTCTATGAAATACAGGGAGAATCTAATCCGGTGAGATGAGCCCATAATTGAACTCATTGGATGCCATAATATACACCATGTTTGGAGGCCAAAAGGCACCGCATATCACCCCAAAACACCATATTAACAGTGAAATATGGAGGTGAGAACATCATGGTGTGGGGCTGTTTTTCAGCATGTGGCACTGACACACTTTATATAAATGAAGGAAGGATGAATGCACAAATGTATTGAGACATTGTTGATAAAATTTGCCGCCATCTACCAGGATGATAAAGATAAAACGAGGGTGGACATTTCAGCAAGACAATGATCCCAAACACACAGCCAAGTAAACTCTCAATCAGTTTCAGAAAAGAAAATAAAGCTGATAGAATGGCCGAGTCAATCACCTGACCTGTATCCAATAGAACATTTATGGAAGAAACTAAAGCTCAGAGTTAATAGGAGTCCACAAAATCTTCATGATTTGAAGAGTGTTTGTGTGGAAAAACGGGCCAAAATACACCTGAGCAATGCATGTCACTAGCCTCTCCATACAGGAGGCGTATTAAAGCTGTCATCACCAACAAAGGCTTTTGTATGAAATATTAAATGAATTTCAGTAAGCATTTTCAAAGCTTTCTACCTGAGTGATTTCTCATTATTACTCATAATTTAATTTATGGACATCTGTGGTTTGATTTTTTTTTTGCCTGTGTGGATTGGAGGTGTTGTTTCCAACATCCAATGAAAATTTCATGTTGATAGCACCTTCGAAAGCATATTTACTTTGAAAATTAGTGACCTTTTCAATATTTATGTCACCCTCAGTATGCCTTAAAGGGGTTGTCCCATCAAAATAGAAAGCAGTTATTCTATGTGACTGCCTTCTGATGAATCCTCACATTTCGCGCACTGTGCTCTGTGAGGATTCTATGGTGTCAGTGTCGGGAACGTCTGTCACATGCCCACAAGTATGTGATGCACCAGAATTAAGACCAGACTGTTTCCAGTGCGCTCAATGCAACAAGTGAATTGTGCAAGGTCGGAAACAGTCCAGTTGGATTCTGCCGAGGAGTATGAATATACTTGTCGTCACAAGACCACCATTACCGGAGCTCACACGGTAGAATTCTCACCACACACAGTGTGTGATGTGAAGACTCACGAGTCTGTAGTCACATAGAGAGACTGCAAACTTCTTGTTTTAGACTGGACAGTCCCTTTAATGTAAAGCAGACATTAATTCTGCGTCAAAGGTAACATATGGACTAACTATAAAGTCATTCAACTATGGGAAAGTAGAAATATGATGTAGGTGCTCTCAGCAAGAGCAGCATGATGTACGGGCAGTGACCCTGATTCCAGTGATGTGTTACTTACTAGACTGTGTTTTGTTGTTTCAATAAAATAAGTGTTTTATCAGCAGATTATCACTAGAGACTATATGTCTTGTGCTTCTTGGTCTAAAGGGGGCTTTACACGCAACGACATCGCTAACGAGATGTCGTTGGGGTTACAGAATTTGTGACGCACATCTGGCCTCGTTAGCGACGTAGTTGCGTGTGAAACGCACGAACGACCGCTAATGATCAAAATTACTCACCTTATCGTTGATCGTTGACACGTCGTTCTAATCCCAAATATCGTTGCTGGTGCAGGACGCAGGTTGTTCGTCGTTCCTGAGGCAGCACACATCGCTACGCGTGACACCCCAGGAACGAGGAACAACATCGTACCTGCGTCCTCAGACAACGAGGTGGGCGTGTCATTCTTTCGGCTGCTCTCCGCCCCTCCTCTTCTATTGGACGGCTACCGTGTGACGTCGCTGTGACGCCGCACAAACCACCCCCTTAGAAAGGAGGCAGTTTGCCGGCCACAGCGATGTTGTTAGGCAGGTAAATATGTGTGACGGGTCCTAGCGATGTTGTGCGCCACAGGCAGCGATTTGTCCGTGACGCACAACCAACAGGGGTGGGTGCTTTCAACAGCGACATTGCTAGCGATGTCACTGTGTGTAAAGTGGCCTTAACCCTTGTCCCCACCACTGATTAGCAGGTTTCTGTTAGTATAAATTTTACACTGAAAGCTGCCAATCAGTGCTGAGGGTGGGGGTATACACAGCTCAGCATTCCGAGCTCTGCTAGATCTGCAACAGAAAAAACTGTCATCCTGTGACAACTGCTGCACCAGTAAACTAAGTGACACATTGATGGAATCAGGATCTCTGTCCCTATATCATGCTGCTTTCAGATTACATAGCAAAAACCTGCTGACAGATTCCCTTTAATTTACTGCATTGTTTCCTAACATCCCGTGATTCTTCAGTGTCTGCACAAGGATTGCTCTGCAAATCTGAACTCTTGGAAGTCTATATTTATTCCAATAGTTTACACTTTCTTCTGGAAAAACTAATATTGGCCAAACACAGTAGATACATAATGTGTGTGTGGATAGCCTTGACTTTTGCCTTCGTGGAAAACAAGTAAAACTGGCGGCAGCTGTAATATACGATAGATAATGGACTTCAGGCGACATAGTAAATAGTAATGCAAAGTGCTTGAAAATGTATTTCAATTTATGTAGGTTAATCTATATACTGTATAAATCATGTTCAGTGGTGAATCTACACTTAAAGGGAACCTGCCGTTTTGAAAATGGTATCTGACCTGCAGGCAGGATATTATAGAGCAAGTGAGCTGATCAGACTCTAACTTCTGAATATCCTTTTTAAAATGTGGCAATCATTGAAGGGAGGAAGGGGTAGAAAACAAATCCAGCACTGATGTCCATAAAAAATTATTCTTCTTTATTTCAAATTCATCATAAAAGTTAGAATGGATCAATCCTTCCGAAAGCCCTGATTACGCCTTACGCGTTTCAGAGAAAAAACTCCTTAATCATAGGCAAATTAAGGAGTTTTTTCTCTGAAACGCGTAAGGCGTAATCAGGGCTTTCGGAAGAATTGATCCATTCTAATTTTTATGATGAATTTGAAATAAAGAAGAATAATTTTTTATGGACATCAGTGCTGGATTTGTTTTCTACCCCTTCCTCCCTTCAATGATTGCTACACCTGTGGAAGCCAACCACAGACACCGTGCACTGGCCCAAATGGACATCTAGATCTACAGATTGGTGAGCTGGAATATTTACTTTCTTGGTGTTTTTTTAAAATGTGGAGCCAGAAACTGGATCCCATTTCCCAGATGTGGCAATGCAAGTGATTTATGGAGGGGTAGATAAATACGTTGGGATCACAGGATTTTATCTATCTTTTTATACACCCTAAAATCTTGTGTTATTTATCAGCATTAAATCTCATTCTGACATCTTATCCAGATCGTTTTGAAATATTGTACTGTCAAGGTCAGTATTTAATATCCTACATAGTTTGGTGTCATCAGCAAATACTGATAATACCATCCACAAGATCATTAATAATGAGATTAAAAAGAATCAGTCCTAGCACAGATCCCTGTGGTCCCCACTGCCAACTACGGCCCATGTAGAGAATATACCATTTATGACTTCTCTTTGTTTCCTATCTTTTAGCCACTTGTTTACCGTCTGCATATAGTTTCCCCTAGTCCCTGCTTCTGGAGCTTAAGTATAAGGTTTTTATGTGGTACAGTATCAAATACCTTTGAAAATTCTAGATAAATTACATCAGCTGCATTACCAATATCCAGATTTGTACTTACCTCCTCATTGAAACCAAACATGATGATTACACACAACTTATCTTTCATGAATCCATGCTGGTTGTCACTTATACTATTCTCTTCAAGTTCTGCATGTCATCTTTTATAATGCTCTCAAAAACTTTGCACACCACTGATGTCATGCTTACCGGATGGTAGTTACCTCGATCTACCGTCTTACCTTTCTTAAATATTGGTACCACGTCAGCCATCTTCCAGTCATGTGGAACCAACCCTGTTTCAGGAGTCTAAAGACCACTTTACACGTTATGATTTATCTGACGATATGTCGTCGGGGTTACAGTTTTCGTGACGCACATCCGTCATCGTTACCGACGTTGTTGCGTGTGACACCTACGTGCGACTCCGAATGATCACAAATAGGGTGAAAATTGTTGATCGTTAACACGTCGTTCAGTTTCAAAATATTATTCATCGTTTGGAACGCAGCAGACATATTGCTACGCTTGACACCCTGCCAACGACGAACAACATCCACACGACCGCCTTGTTCAAACAATATATCGCTGAATGATGTAGCATGATTTGTGAGATGTGTACGTGTGACCGCTACAAAACTACCTATGAGCGATCTCGGCAAATCATAACAATGATCTGGGCTTGTCCCATCGCTAACGAGATCGCTAGCGATATTGTTGTATGTAAAGCAGCCTTAAGAAGATAAGCTACAGCGGTATCTCAATTACTGAGTTTAATTCCCTCAATATCCATAAATTAATTCCACCTGGGGAATTTTATTTGTTTATTTTGTTTAGACCCAAGAGTACTTTCTCTGTGTTAAACTAGTTTTGTAAGGTGCTGACCTTTGATTTTTGCCTTATTGAATGATCCCTGGAACAGTCAATTCATTGATGAACATAAATGAAAAGTACCTGTTTAATATCTCAGCCTTTGCTTTGTCCTCTATGGTTATCTTGTTATTATCAACTTTTAAGGTGGCAATACTATCCTTTTTTTTGCATTGATGTATTTATCAACAGTTTGGGGATTTATTTTATTTTTTTTGGTGATTTGTGTTTCAGTAGCTAACTTTGCTTGCTTGATTTCTTTTTTACATTTCCTACTGAGATCTTTACACACCGTGTGCAGAATTATTAGGCAAGTTGTATTTTAGAGGATTATTTTTATTATTGATCAACAACTATGTTCTCAATAAACCCAAAAGACTCATGAATATCAAAGCAGAATATTTTTGGAAGTTGGAGTGTTTTTTTATTAGATTTGGCTATTTTAGGAGGATATATGTTTGTGCAAGTAAATATTACTCTGCATAATTATTAGATAACTTAATAAAAACCAAATATATTCCCATCTCACTTGTTTATTTTCACCAGGTAAACCAATATAACTGCACAAAATTTAGAACTAACATAGCCACCTTTCTTTATGATGACACTCAACAGCCTACCATCCATAGATTCTGTCAGTTGCTTGATCTGTTTACGATCAACATTGCGTGCAGCAGCCACCACAGCCTCCCGGACACTGTTCCGAGAGGTGTACTGTTTTCCCTCCCTGTAGATCTCACATTTTATGAGGGACCACAGGTTCTCTATGGGGTTCAGATCAGTTGAACAAAGTGGCCATGTCATTATTTTTTCATCTTTTAGACCTTTGCTGACCATCATGCTGTAGAGTAGTTGGATGCATACAATGGAGCATTGTCCTGCAGGAAAATCATGTTTTTCTTGAACGATACGACTTTTTCCTGTACCACTGCTTGAAGAAGTTGTCTTTCAGAAACTGGAAACTGGGAGTTGAGCTTCCCTCCAGCCTCAACCCGAAAAAGGTCCCACAAGTTCATCTTTGATGATACCAGCCCATACCATCAACCCACCTCCACCTTGCTGGCGTCTGAGTCAAAGTTGAGCTATCTGCCCTTTACTGATCCAGCATCTGGCCCATCCATCTGGCCCATCAAGAGTCACTCTCATTTCATCAGTCCATAAAACCTTTGAAAAATCAGTCTTAAGATATTTCTTGGCCCAGTCTTGACGTTTTATCTTATGTTTCTTGTTCAAAGGTGGTCGTTTTTCAGCCTTCCTTACCTTGGCCATGTCCCTGAGTATGGCACACCTTGTGCTTTTTGATACTCCAGTAACGTTGCAGCTCTAAAATATGGCCAAACTGGTGGCAAATGAAACTTGGCAGCTTCACGCTTGATTTTCCTCAATTCATGCGCAGTTATTTTGCGCCTTTTTTGCCCAACACACTTCTTGCGACCCTGTTGGCTATTTGCCATGAAACGCTTGATTATTCGGTGATCACACTTCAAAAGTTTGTCAATTTCAAGACTGCTGCATCCCTCTGCAAGACATCTCACAATTTTGGACTTTTCAGAGCCCGTCAAATCTCTCTTCTGACCCATTTTGCCAAAGGAAAAGAAGTTGCCTAATAATTAAGCCCACCTTATATAGGGTGTTGATGTCATTACAACACACCCCTCCTCATTACAGAGATGCACATCACCTGATTTACTTAATTGGTAGTTGGCTCTCAAGCCTATACAGCTTGGAGTAGGACAACATGTATAAAAAGTATCACGTGATCAAAATACTCATTTGCCTAATAATTCTGTACACAGTGTAATCCCGAAATACTATTTTTGTATTCTCAGCTTTAAACATTTTTAATGCGTTTTGTTTTTGTCTTATTATTCTTTGTACTGTCTTATTTATCCATAGTGGCTTATTTTTATTTCTAGACATCTTATTACTAGAGGGTATCAATTTTCTATAGGATTCTAGTAATATATCTTTAAACATGCCCCATTTATGTTCTTTATCCCCTGTTACCATGACATAGTCTCAGTCTACACAATTAAGCTCTTCTTTTAATTTGTTGAAGTCAGCTTTCCTAAAGTTCCAGGTTTTTGCATTTCCCCATTGAAATGTTTTATTACATTGAAACTTACCATATTATGGTCAATGCATTCCAAATATCTCGCGGATCAATAAATCTGAAAATGTATTTGGTATATAGAGTGTTCAGAATTGTAATGGTCATAAAAAAAAATAACGTAACATTTTTACAAAGTGTGTATAGTCCAGGAGTGAATTGAATTTTAAGTACTGGCCCTTTAAGTCAGCCAGACGGAGGGAGCGCCAGGAGCGATAGCAGATATGGACAGCTGTCACATGTAACATTTCGCAGACGGCTACTGCAGAAAGATAGGAGAAGCTTTTCTGTGTTACACAATTGTTGTTTTTGTCGTCAGGGAACACTTCCTATGACTCCATCATGATGGGATTTGATACCATGTCATTCTTGGTCTGATCATCAAAGCTAAGTCTGGAAGCTGGAATTAACAAAGCTAAACATGACCATATATTTCATGTTTGAATATGCATGGGGGGAGGGCGTAAGGTCGATGCATTAAATTTATTAAGAAGCACACACTTAAATTTAGCTGTTAAAGCACAAGAAAATAAAAACTACACCAACTATGAGAATACACCCGGCAGAAAAGCCTCTCCCATCTACTGCAGTAGCTCTCTAGGTTACATGTGACAGCTGTCCATTTCTTCCATCACTTCCACTTTTTAGAACTGTATTAGGCTGTCGTGCGGTATTCTGTGTTGCACTTGCTGGGTGTCATGGCGGCGTCAGACTCTGTTCTCACTGGAGAGTCCGACAAGCTGACTGGGATTCTTTAGTTGCACAGCCTGTCATGGGCGTCGGCTGATTCTGACTTCACTGATCTCTAGCACAGCGAGAGTTTATTTCTGCTGGCCTGTGATCAGCTGCTGGGAGCTCGGGCTGCTGATCACCATCTCCAGTCTTTATGAGGTTCTGGAAACTGGGGCTCTATGCCGGATATAGCTTTTTGCTTCCTGGTTCCTGTTGCTATCCAGTTGCATGGTGATCATCAGTTTGCGGTTTGGCGTGGTGTGTGAGTCCACCACTTGCGTTACTCCCCAGTTCACATATTGTCCCTCCTTTGTGTTTGAATGCAATGTGCACAAGTTTTCGTTTACCCTTGTCTGTGCCTGTTTGTGGGGTATTGGTAACTGGGTCTCCGGCCTGCTCACTGGATGGGTGAAAGTAGTATCAGGGCTTGGACAGGAGACAGGGCCATGATGGAGGCTCATCCCTGACTACCATTAAGTCTACCATTGGGATAATGGACAGTACAGGAGTCCCAGTCTTAGGGTCAGTCTAGGTGCCCCTGTTCCATTTATACACCCCCGTGACATAGGCTGTTATAAAAGGGCAAAAAATACTTAAATATAGCTTCACCTATCATCTAAGTATTATTGACTTTCAAATCACCATATATGATGTTGTCTTAGTAGGCTGTCTTTGTTTTCAACCCCTTACTGACCTTGGAATCCAGTGATTGGCCATTCTGGTAAGTCCAATATCGAATGCTGTTCTTTGATGCAGGCTCAGGAGTTGAGCCTTCATTTTCCCCGGCTGATGATGGCTGGGGTATTCAGCCATCGTCTGCCTTTATCACTCATGATTTTATATTGCATGATAAAATGAATGGTGCAATTCAAAAGTACAACTCATCCTGCAAAAAACAAGCCCTCATACAGCTGTAGTGATGGAAAAATAATGTTACCCTGTGGCTCACAATGAAAGATAGGTTTGGCACTTTTTATCTAATTGTACACTAAATCTTGGTTGGCTTAGATTCAGACTAATATTTTTGCAAAAATGTTGGCACATATCGGTACATCTTAAGCCAAAGCCTCTCAACACAAAGTAATTCTCCTTTTGGGCTATGTGCAAAATGTTTAAACATGAAATCAGTCTGAAATATTTAAGTGTTACTAATCGTAACATTTACATGTTTTTCTTATTTATGTATGTAACAGATGCAAAATAAAATAGCTACTGTATTTTTCGGTTTATAAGACGCCTCAGATTATAAAACACACTACAAATTTAGATGAGGAAAATAGGAAAAAATAATTTTTATTGTTAAAATGAGGGTCCGTTTTATAATCCTAGTGTGTCTTAATCCCAATGCTCACCAGGGGGAGCGGCAGTGTTGGAGTGGCTCAGGAAGGTAACGGGAGGCAGGGTCAGCGATGCTGCGGGCTCAGAGGAGAGGGTGTGGCGACTCAGGAGGGTCAGTGAATAGAGGGTCAGCGATACTGCGGCCTCGGGGGTGTTGCGGTGGTGGACGTCATTGATCTGCCAGCGTGCTGTGTGGGTGTCACTGCAGTGGAGGACTCAGGAGGGTCACAGGACGGGGTGTAGGGGTGTCGCTGCAGCAGTGGGCGCCTGATCTGACTGTGGACTCCATTGACTCGCCCGCGGTTGATGCGATGGACTTCAAGTAAATGGCCGCGGAGGCGGCACGTATGCAGAAAGGCATCCGCAGCCATTTTCTTGAAGTCCATTGCGTCAATCTGCGCATGTGCCGCCTCTGCAGTAATTTTCTAGAAGTTCATCACGTCAACTGTGGGCGAGTCAATAGAACCCACAGTCAGCTCAATGCAAACGCTGCCACTACAACACTGCAGTAAAACCCTCAGTATCGCCAACAATGTCTCCTATGACCCTGCTCCACCACCACTGCCCCGGTAAGCCATATCATTGTAAGACACCCCCCAGTTTTGGGGGGAAAAAAGTGCGTCTTACAATCTGGAAAATACGGTGTATATACCAGTATTGTATGTCAATATAATCTAGAATATTAGTTGTGTCTTATTGTTTTTCAACACTTTTGTTTAATTTTTATTCATTTTTTTTCTAATTTGTCTAATAGTTGGGTTTTTTTTGTTTTTTTCATTCCAGGCTAATACATAAGACACAGTAAGTTGGAATATTCTGCCCTTTCTTTGATAAAGTGCTGAAGCCATAGCTCAACTAGGGAATAAATTGCACCAATTATGGCCTACTGGGTTTTGTTGTTTTGACTTTCTGGCTTGTTCGTCTTTTCCATAAATTACGCACAGTGGTACAATGGAGAACTGTATTTTAAACAGGGTACATGTTGAATCTTTTTTCCTTTCAACTAGGAAATGTTTGACACAGTTGTAAATGAAGTTTACTTATTAAGAACCACAAATTATTCCTGGTTTACAAAGAATTTTTTAAGGAGGGGAAAATTAAAAGTGGAGTTTACAGAACCGGCCGAGGTTGCACAATGGGTACATTTAACCCTACGACCACTGCCTGTTAACTTTCCTTTGAGGCTTATATTTCTATAGAGGTCTTTCTACTGGCGGATGAGGAGAAGGATAAAATGAATTGATTGTGACAGCCGTTTCCTCAAGTCTGGCTGAAGCAATATATTTAAATTATATATTGATGTGTATTTTAATAGCCAAGATTGGCCAGATCTCCTCCGTTATACACGGTAATAGCAGTGAATGTGGCTGGCATTTATTCTACCTAATAATAGGAACGATGACATTGCACTTTTTATTATGAACATAATAAAAAAATAATTTAAACAATGAGGGGTTTTCTATTATGTAAACATTGTTGGAATGGTAGGAGTCCAGTTACTTGGACCTAAGTAAGTTAAAGGGGCACTCACTCCCTAAAAAGGGCACTCAATGGTCTATGAGTAAAGGCAACCGTCTTAGACCCTACAGCTCCACCCTATTCAAGACCCAGTAGCTCATACCTCAGAGGGTGCACTAAAAATTCTGTTAATGCGATTTACATTTGATATTTATAATGAATGCATCTTCATCACTTTTCTTTAACATTTTTTGTTTGTTTATTTTATTTATTTTTTTTTTAAATGGCATTCATGTTATGGGTTGTTAAACAGTTTTATAGCTTGGTTCATTACAGATGGGGTGATAAAGTGCACTTTTTTTATTTTAGCTTATATATGAAAATACATTTTTAATGGTTAAAAAAGTCATGCTTTATTTTGATTTTTTTTTTCCATTTTTTTTCTATTTTATCCCCTTCTTGTAAGTAATATCGTCTTACAATTAGCACCATACTTTGACAACATCTTTTAGTAATGTTCCCATCCTGGTCCCCATCTTGTAGTAATGCCCTCATGCTGGTCCTTATTTTGTAGTAATGTGCCCATCCTTGTCACCATCTGTAGTAATGTGCCCATCCTGGTCCCCATCCTATAGTAATGTGCCCATCTTTGTCTCTATGATATAGTAATATGCCTCATCCTGGTCCCCATTCTGTAGACGTGTGCCCATCCTTGTCCTTTGTAGTAATGTACCCCATCCTAGCACTCATTATGTAGTAATGTGCCCATCCTTGTTTCCATCCTGTAGTAATATGCGGCATCCTGTAGTAATGGAAGAAAAAACTTTTCATCTCATCCATGTGTATACTCTTCAGGATTTAGCCGGGTGCTTGTAGTCCATCGGACAGGCAGGTCCATAATTCAAGACAAATAGAAGGAAGGAGGGGGACCCAGCACCGATTCAAAAAAGGTAAAATTCAGAAACTTTATTTCATCTTCTTAAAACATCATAACACAAGAAGTTCCATATTAAAATAGGAACCTATCTTATTTCCATTTAATATTCCTATATTAATATATGTGTAAACTTTTTGCAAGGTCCCCTGCCTCCTTTTTTCATAAATATATATATATATATATATATATATATATATATATATATATACATCTTGCCACATATATATATACGCAACCCAGGCAACACTATAAATTTTTACCAATGTGGTCCTTTTGTTAATAACATTGTGTTTGTCCTCTTCTAATATACAGTATATACATATATTGTAAGGACAATCAATAAATAGATATCAATAGACAATAAAAATAGTGAACAATGATAAAATAGGATAAGAACTAAAGTACATATAAAAAATATAAAAATACATAATATGTAAAAAATAAAAAATATAAACTAAATAAATTTTAGACCATACATTTTTGTATATTTGTATATTTAGCTTTTGCTTAGTTGAACGTTATAAATAAATGTTTGACCGACCACACATAGTATAGATATTGATTTTACCTTTATTCCAAAATTTTTTTCATATGAATACACATGAGTAAATCACCTTTTATACCGTTTTCTAACATGTTCTTCTCATACTCAAGGGTTAACACCTTGGATTTCTTTCCTTTGCATTTTTTGAGTAACACACCCTTTCCGTTCAATGACTTGCTGATCCTCTAATGCTATATATGCTTGGTTCCGTGAACATACTAATGCTTATGATTAAGGACTGTTTTTATTCTTTTTGTCCGAAACGCGTCAAGTCGCATGGCGTATACTTTGGAACTTCTTGTGTTATGATTTTTTAAGAAGATGAAATAAAGTTTCTGAATTTTATCTTTTTGGAATCGGTGTTGGGTCCCCCTCCTTCCTTCTATTTACCCTGTAGTACTGTGCCCATCCTGGTCTCCATCATTTAGTACTGTGCCCATCCTTATCCTCATCCTGTAGTAATGTGCCCATCCTGGTCCCCACCATCTTGTACTAATGTGCCCATCCTTGTCCCCTACAGTAATGTGCCCCATACTGGTCCCCATCATGTAGTAATGTGCCCATCCTTGTTCCCATCATGTAGTAGTGTGCCCATCCTATAGTAATGTGCCCCATTCTTGTCCCCATCATGTAGTACTGTGCCCATCCTTGTCCCCATCCTGTAGTAATGTGCCCTATCCTTGTAGCCATTCTGTATTAAAGTGTCCATTCTTGTCCCTATCCTGTAGTAATGTGCCCATCCTTGTCTCCTTGAAGTAATTTAACCTTTCGTAGTCCCATTCTTGGAGCAATGTTCTATCCAGTAGTAATGTCCCCTATTATGCCTTTCTTCACATAAACACTAAAAAAAGATTCTTCTCGCCTGTCCTGCATTCCCTCAGTGTCTTCTTTTCTGCTTCTTGCCCCCTGCAAGTAGATCCTTTGACGATCGCAGCCCACTGCAGGGGGCAGCCATCATCAGCACTTTATTTCACATGAATGTTTTTATGTCACCATGCAGAGACAAGCTCTCTGTGAAGCTATACCAATGGCGGCTGTCAGCGAATCAGAAGCCATTAGCTGACATCATACAGTGACATGAGATGATGGCCCCTGATTGGCTGGTGACTGCAATTGGTATAGCTATGCAGAGAGCCTCTCTCTGCACAAAGTAGGCAATACATTCATCTAACTAAAGTGCTGTCAGCGACAGCTCCCTGCATCGGGCTGCGATCATCAAAAGGTCTACGTGACTGTGGGCTGCAAGAAGCAGTCTCAGGGGCAGCATGCCACCCATAGGCAGCATGCTTGAGACCCCTGACATAGAGGCATAGCCAACAAGAAAGTACAGTGAAAGGTCGACATACAGTATATAACCCAACCCAGAATGTGATAGGGCAGACCAAAACAGAAAAACTAGAAACACCTGGAGAGGTTCAAACCAAGAAGTGAGAACAAAGACAATGGAAAACATCAGCATTTGGACAGGGAAGAAAAGGCAATAGCCCAACAATAGGAACTGTGGGTCGCGAGATCGAGTCCCCAAACCGAGTCATTACAATAGAAAGCCTGCAGACTTCTATCAAAAGTCTGCACAATCTCTTTAAAGATATTGCATTAGCCCAGCAGCAAGTGGCAAAACACAGTAATGCATGGTCAGCTTTAGTCCCATAAACCATGGATGGAGTGCAAGTTGAGCATACGCACATCTGCTCCATTCAAGATGGGACACTGCAAAGCCTGGAGATCCAAACCTGGGATTGTGGGAGGACCCAGCAGATATTCCCCAAGGGATCTCTAATCTAGCCACTATATTATGGATAGGGTATGTTTATATTTTTTTTGGGTAAAAAAATATTTAATGGGGTTCTTTGCTTTGAATAATCACAACCTATTAGAAGGTACTCTCTTGACAATATGTTGATCCCAAAGCGCTGAAACCCCAGTAACCGACTGTAATCTTGTGTGAAAACTTAGCTGCAAATATTCATTTTCCTTGCAGTGCCTGTACAAAAGACACATTTAGCTCTAAGACAGTGGTCAGTAGACGTCCATCGCTGGTTGTATATGGTGAGAAGAATAAAATGCTTCTCGGAAATCATTTCACACGAATGCGGCAGACATCGTTACCCAGTGTTTAGAGCGCAGATGAAGATTGGTTACTTGGCCTGATGTGAATGAAACTATGTCCATGTAGTGTTTACACCAGGCTGGGATTTTGGATAAATAAACTAGGTTTTGTTTAACTCTGTCCTCATCGACTATTGTGGATGACTATTTTCTGCAGCCTAATAATAAACAGACCTATAAAGAGCAAGTGGCAACTGACGTATTCTAGATCATTAACTAAATATAAAAGTATTAAAGGCTCATGGCAAAATATATTGTTTCAGCCAAGTATTGAGTAAAAATAATGCTTTTTTTTTAACATGATAAATTGCTATTAACCCCTTAAAGACCATACAAGAAAAGGTATTTATGACCAATCTTTTTGGGAGTTTGTGTGTCTCTGTCTCTGTGTCTGTGTCTGTCTGTGTGTCTCTGTGTGTGTCTATGTATGTCTCTGTCACTGTGTCTGTCTTTGTGTCTATGTCTCTGTGTGTGTCTATATATGTCTCTGTCACTGTGTCTGTCTCTGTGTGTCTGTGTCTCTGTGCCTGTCTCTGTGTGTCTCTGTCTCTGTATATTTGTGTCTCTGTGTCTCTGTGTGAGTTTGTGTCTGTCTCGGTGTGTCTCTGCCTCTGCGTGTGTCTCTGTGTCTCTGTGTATGCTTGTGTGTGTCTATCTCTGTGTTTCTGTCTCTGTCTGTGTGTCTGTCTGTTTCTGTCTCTGTATTAGTCTCTGTGTCTTTTTCTGTGTGTGTGTGTGTGTGTGTCTCTGTGTTGTGTGTTTCTCTGTGTGTGTCTCTGTCTCTGTGTGTCTCTGTCTTTGTGTCTTTTTCTGTGTGTGTCTCTGTGTGTCTCTGTCTATGTATCAGTCTCTGTGTGTCTCTGTCTCTGTGTGAGTCTCTGTGTGTCTGTCTCTGTATCAGCTTCTGTCTCTGTGTGTGTCTGTCTCTGCGTGTGTCTGTGTCTCTGTGTGTGTCTGTCTCTACCGCAATCATATCACCTGACCCATAAGCTATCTTATACTAAGAATGTCCTTTGTTGCCCATAGCAACCAATCACAGCTCCTATTAATGATCTGTAGCTCCCAGCTCCATTGACTTTAATATAAGCAGGTTTTTTGGTGAACAACTGTAAAGGGCGAGGTTAAATGTTCCCCTCAAAACATGGTTAAATGAGGTGGCTGTGCAAAATTCCCTGATTGTAAATGTGACGGTGTGGATTTCCTTAGCAGACATACACACACACACACAGCTTTATATTTTATATTTTATTATTGACCATAGTTAAAATCAGTAATAGACATACAAAGCAGAACATATAAAATAATATAATAAATAGGTCAGTAGTGGCACTACAAGCCCAGATATTTATAAAAATAGGAAAAAGTTAAAAACTAATAAAACCTAAGCATTGAAAATGGATACTCAATAAAGGAAAAGGCCCGAAATAATCAATGCTTTAAAGCAGTGCTAATAATCTAAAAGTAAAAGATAAATGAGGGGTCTTCCATAGCTCTAATAATGCACAATGTGATCACATAGACCTCATCTATACAGGAACTCTCCCGACACACGTTTCGCATCAATCTTTGTCAGGGAGGGCTGCTTATTAACATTGCTTTAAAGTATTGAATATTTATTGGATATTGGATATATTGAATTAAAGCTTAGAATCAAGAGCTATTAATTTACAGCAATTATTTTGGTAAAGGGTTAAATACTAACTATTAACAAATTTGCATTCTGAGAAACATTTAAAGGTGAAATACAAAACTAAAATGTATTATCATCCTTAATCATTATCTATTTAATGTAATAATGTAATCATTTTTGTAATATATTTTTATTAAAAGGTCCCTACTGTTCCCACACTATTCTATCTAACTGATATATATGTATATATATATATATATATATATATATATATATATATATATATGTATATATATATATATATATTTTACAACTTCCCCTTTGATGCCAATTTGTTTGAGAATTGATAGTCATATGGATCATTACCGGGGAAAAGACTATGGTCACTGCCACAGTCTCTGGCCCCTCCCTAAAATGATGATTCATCAGTGACGTCAGTTTCCGGTGCTGGACTAGTGCCTGCTCTACTGAGTATCTGTTAACTGTCAATTCCGACGAATCCTCAGTAGATTCTTTTCACCGTGCCATTTGTACTTGTTACCAGCTCTGATCAGAAGTAACGAGTCTCAAGAAAGCACACTGTCAGTGTGAGTTGTATGAAGAGTAGACAGCGTGTAGAGACCTGTGCTGCCCCTCCAAGTGACATAACTTCTCTCCCGGATGAAGATCCGTTTCAGCAATCTATGAGGCTGTGTACTGTTGTTTACCTACAATGAAGGCTTTATCACCAAGAAATCATCACTGCCAGGAGTACAGCTCATGTCACTGCTAGACTGACCATGCCCCTTCCTCTAATAAGCAGCTCACTGTCAATATACAATGTACAGAAAGCTGTGGTGTGGGCGGGTTTAGCTTTCTGAGCTGTGTTAAATGCTACAACTAACAACTGTTATTCTTTTACAACTGCTGAACCCAGTAAACTAAGTAATATATCACTGGAATCAGGGTCTCTTTTCCTACATTATGCTGCTCAGATGAGGTAGCAAAAACCTGGTGACAGATTCCCTTTAACCTCATAACGACGGCCGTACGACTTAAAGCGGCGGCAAAACAGGGTACTTATTCTGTTCCGCCGCTTTAAAGCGGCGGCCCGAAAAAACCCTCTAGCGCCCCCCAGCGACCGAAAATCTCGGGGGTTTCAGCTACCGGGGGTAGCTGAGACCCCCCAGATTATGAATCGGGGTGTTTTTTATGCACCCCGTTAATGCGATCGCCGGTATACACCGTATACCGGCGACAACATGAAAAAAAAAAAAATGGCTGGTAAAATTGATTTATTTCTCATCTGACGTGATCAAACATGTCAGATGAGAAATAAATGTTAGCCCTTAGTGCCCCCAAGGCCCCCGGTACCGGAGAAAGCCATCCAACCCTCCCCCCCCCCCCCCGGAAAATCCAAGATGGCGCCGACGCGCGCTGAAAACTCCCGCCGGCGCCGGCTCTGCAGTCATTTCCCTCCGATCTGAAATGATCAAACATTTCAGATCGGAGGGAAATGTCCTCCCCCTGATCCCTCCTCCGGTCCACCGGAGCTGTCTGGTCACCGGAGCCCCCTCCGGTTCTCCAGACCTTGCAAGATGGCGCCGACGCGCGCTGAAAACTGCCGCCGCCGGTGCATTCATTTCCCTCCGATCTGAAATGATCAAACATTTCAGATCGGAGGGAAATGTCCTCCCCCTGACCTCTCCTCCGGTACACCGGAGCTCTTTGGACCCTGGAGCCCCCTCCGGTTCTTCAGAGCCCCCCTCCGGAGCGTGCAAGATGGCGCCGGCGCGCTGAAAACTGCTGCCGCCGGCTCTGCATTCATTTCCCTCCGATCTGAAATGATCAAACATTTCAGATCGGAGGGAAATGCCCCCCCCCCGACCTCTCCTCCGGTACACCGGAGCTCTCTGGTCCCCCGGAGCCCCCTCCGGGGGACCAGAGAGAGGGATCTGGAGAACCGGAGTTCTCACCACCGTTCCCAGTCTCTCTCCCACCCGATCTGGGATCCCCCGTTCCCCCAATCCCCTCCCCTGTACCTCAATAAAAAAAATCACCGGTCCCCCGGTCCCCCGCGGCCCCCCTTCTTCTCTTCTCCGGGAAAATGGCGGGCGCATGCGCAGTGTGCTTGCCATAATCTGCCTCCTGCACCCGGCAACAAAAAAAAAAATTCTGATTGGCTGTTTAGATTTGAATACTGTGATAGATCCTATCACAGTAGTCAAAATGCCAATATTTGATAAATATGGCAGCATTTAGGTCTGCCTTTCTCCTCTCTCCCTTGTAGTTTATCTGGGAGAGAAGAGAGAGAGACTACGTGCTGCCATATAGAGAGAAAAAGTTATCAATTCACAAAGATCATCATAAATCTATTCCCAATTTTTCTGATCACCCCCCTGTGATCATCCCCCCTCCATCATTCCGTCATCCCTCGCTGCGTCATTCCCCTAAATATTTTTTTTTATAATCTTTATAAAAAAATTTAGGGTTTATATAAAAAAAAAAAAAAAAAAAAAATACTAGTGTTAGGTTTAGGTTTATTTTTTGTTAGCCAGGGATAAAAACAAAAACCATGGCCCGCAGGATGTTTACGGCAGAGCAAGCGTACTCGCTGCTTGCCTCCGGCAGTTCTGGGTCAGAGACCGAATCGGCCTCAGAAAGAGATTTTTCGGATAGCGGTGACGATTCGGCTTCCTCCACGGGGTCCCACACCCCGCCAGTCGCCACTGCTGAAGAGTCAGGGGCAGGACCTAGTTCTGCAGTCCCCCATGCTCTCTGGTACCCCAACCCGTCCTTTACCCCACAAATTCCCCCTTTCATAGGAGACCCTGGCATAAAAATAATTGTCACCAATTTTGCCCCACTGGATTTTTTCCAAATTTTTGTTAACCAACAAGTACTTGAGCTTATCACCCACCACACCAACTTGTACGCCCGCCAATATATTGCCCAAAAGCCAACATCTGTCCATTCCCGTTCCTGGATCCCCACAAGTGTCCCGGAAATCAAAAAATTTTTAGGCATTACCCTCAACATGGGTATAGTGAAAAAACCCAGTATCCGCTCCTACTGGGCAACCAAATCTGTCCACGCCACCCCTGTATTTGCAGCCATAATGCCCAGAACCCGATATGAGACCCTATTGCGATTCCTCCATTTTAGTGATAATTCCCAAGTCCCCCCAAGAACTGACCCCAATTATGACCGCCTTAATAAATTGAAACCCCTAATATCCCTCCTGAAAGAGTCCTTCCTAACTTCCTACAGCCCAGAGGAGAACGTTTCGGTTGACGAGTCCCTAATGAGCTATAAGGGCCGTCTCTCATTCCGTCAGTTTATTCCCTCCAAAAGAGCCAAGTATGGCATAAAATTATATAAAGTGTGCGAAAGCACCAGCGGGTACACATGTAACTTTATCATTTATGAGGGTAGGGACCGCCAAATAAGCCCACCCAACTGTCCCCAGACAATTGGCGTCCCAGGAAAAATTGTCTGGGAGCTAATGTCCCCATTTCTTGGTAAAGGTTACCATGTGTACACCGACAACTACTACACTAGTATCCCCCTATACCAATCCCTCCATGCTGCAAATACAGGGGCCTGTGGGACAATAAGGAAAAACCGTGTTGGTTTGCCGGCACAGTTAGTGTCCAGACGTGTAGAGAAGGGGGCGTCATTCGCACTGGCAAGTGACAAATTGCTTGCCGTAAAGTGGAATGACCGCAAGGACGTCTACATGCTCACCACCCTGCATGAGGACACCACTGTGTCGGTCAGAGAGAGGGGAGCCACCAGGGACAAACAGAAACCCTTCTGTGTGACCCAATACAACAGGTTTATGGGTGGCGTGGACCTGTCTGACCAGGTGCTCCAACCATACCTGGTAAAGCGGAAAACGAGGGCCTGGTACAAAAAGGTAGCAATCTACCTGATACAGATTGCTACCTACAACAGTTTTGTACTGTTTAAAAAATCACAAGGGGCCCTCACATTTCTGCAGTACCAGGAAAAAATTATTGAGTCCCTCATGTTTGACTCAGCGGCACCAGAGGCAGCCTTCGAGTCAGAGAATGCCCGGAGACTAACGGAACGGCATTTTATGCATCTCGTGCCTCCTACTCCCACCCAAAACCGTCCTAAAAAAAGGTGCCGGGTATGTCGCAAGCAGGGTAGGAGAAGCGACTCAAGATATTATTGTCCCATGTGCCCTTCCCAGCCAGGACTTTGTGTTACCCCCTGCTTCGAGATCTACCACACATCCCACAATTATTAGACGTCATACACTATTCCCAAATTGTGTGGTAGGGTTTTTCTTTCACGTTTATATTTTCTGTGTAGTGAGCCCCTGTGTTACTTGTCAAATAAAATTTACTATTTTCATCAGTAAAACACATTTTACCCCATTTCACAAATAATTCCAGGACTTGATCACTCACATACCGAAGTGTTATGCAGACAAATTCTCGTCATATGCCCACGTCTGCGTACTCCAGAATGTGGACCCCGCAAATGTTCTTGAAACATCTGATCATCTGACAAATAATTCCAAGATTTGATCACTCACAAAGTGTTAGCACCAGTCATCTTAGTCTGACTGCTATTACAACTATGTCTTGGTGATACGGGCATGATAATTTTATTGGAGGATCTGAAGCTGTTCTGTAATTTTACACCTTGGGCTTTACTGCATGGTTCTTGCCGAACCTCCTGCACTGGACAATACGTTTATAACCCTGTGGGGGACTGGTTGTTTTGTGCATATAGCGGTTCCGACCTTGGCAGGTAGGAGCCTGTTATGGTGTACCACGTCGGCTGGCACAATTGTCCCTCATATAGGGATTGATGGTGCTAAACAGACGTTGTACGACCAGTCTCTGAAAAATTAACGTGTCCTTCTAGCCCTCCTGGTGTTCCTTCATCTCTGGAACAAGCACAAGTCTGCCATATAATTGGCGGTATTTTCCTCCACATTTTGCCCTTCACTCCAAGATAAAATGTACAAAAAATCCATTTATGTGGGTTTTCAGTTGTTCTGATAACACATAGGCTCTGCAAATCAAATAATCCAAAATTTGAAAAGTGCACCTTCCCTTCCAAGTCCTGCCGTTTGCCCAAACAGACGTTTTTGACTACATGTTGGGTATCGCTGGACTCGTAAGAAAGTGGGTAACAAAATGAGGGGTCCACGTTTTGGTGTTACATCTTGTAAAAGTGGAAAATTTGGTGCTAAAGCATCACTTTTGTGAAAAAGAAGAACATTTTCAATATGACAACCTATTGTTATAAAATTCTGTGAAGTACCTGTGGGTTCAAAATGCACACTATACCCCTAGATAACATCCTTGAGGGGTATAGATTCCAGAATGGGGTCAGTTGTGGGGGAGCTCTACTGTTTAGCCACTTTAGGGGGTCTCCAAACACAACATGGCGTGCGCTAATGATTCCTGCCAATTTTGCAGTCAAATGGCGCTCCTTTCATTCCGCACCCTGCCGTGTACCCAGACAGTTGATTTCCGCCACATATGATGTATCGGCGAACTCAGGAGAAATTGCACAATACATTTTATGGTGTTTTTTTTCCTTTTACCCTTGTGAAAAAAAAAGCTACATGGTTGAAGTAACAATTTTGTGTTAAAATTTAATTTTTTTATTTTCATGGCTCAACGCTATAAAATTCTGTGAAGCACCTGGGGGTTCAGGGTACTCACCAAACATCTAAATAAATTCCTTGAGGGGTCTAGTTTCCAAAATGGGGTCAGTTGTGGGGGGTTTCTGCTGTTTAGGTACCTTAGGGGCCCTACAAATGCAACATGGTGCCCACAATCTATTTCAGCCAAATTTGCTTTCCAAACTTCAAATATTGCTCCTTGTGTTCCCAGCCCTCCCATTTGCCCAAACAGAGGTTTCTGTCCACATATGGGGTATCACCGCGCTCATAAGAAAGTGGGTAATAAACGCTGGGGTCCAATTTTTGGAATTACCTCTTGAAAAAGTAAGAAAATTAATGCTAAAGCAACATTTTTGAGAAAAAAATGAAAATTTTCAATATGACAACGTGACGTTATCAAAATCTGTGAAGTACCTGTGGGTCCAAAATGCTCACTATACCCCTAGATAGAAGCCTTGAGGGGTCTAGTTTCCAGAATGGCATCACTTGTGAGGGGTTTCTGCTGTTTAGGTACCTTAGCGGACATGTAAATGCAACATGGTGCCCACAATCTATTTCAGCCAAATTTGCTTTCCAAACTTCAAATATTGCTCCTTGTGTTCCCAGCCCTCCCATTTGCCCAAACAGAGGTTTCTGACCACATATGGGGTATCACCGCGCTCATAAGAAAGTGGGTAATAAACGTTGGGGTCCAATTTTTGGAATTACCTCTTGAAAAAGTAAGAAAATTAATGCTAAAGCAACATTTTTGAGAAAAAAATGAAAATTTTCAATATGACAACGTGACGTTATCAAAATCTGTGAAGTACCTGTGGGTCCAAAATGCTCACTATACCCCTAGATAGAAGCCTTGAGGGGTCTAGTTTCCAGAATGGCGTCACTTGTGAGGGGTTTCTGCTGTTTAGGTACCTTAGCGGACATGTAAATGCAACATGGTGCCCACAATCTATTTCAGCCAAATTTGCTTTCCAAACTTCAAATATTGCTCCTTGTGTTCCCAGCCCTCCCATTTGCCCAAACAGAGGTTTCTGACCACATATGGGGTATCACCGCGCTCATAAGAAAGTGGGTAATAAACGTTGGGGTCCAATTTTTGGAATTACCTCTTGAAAAAGTAAGAAAATTAATGCTAAAGCAACATTTTTGAGAAAAAAATGAAAATTTTCAATATGACAACGTGACGTTATCAAAATCTGTGAAGTACCTGTGGGTCCAAAATGCTCACTATACCCCTAGATAGAAGCCTTGAGGGGTCTAGTTTCCAGAATGGCGTCACTTGTGAGGGGTTTCTGCTGTTTAGGTACCTTAGCGGACATGTAAATGCAACATGGTGCCCACAATCTATTTCAGCCAAATTTGCTTTCCAAACTTCAAATATTGCTCCTTGTGTTCCCAGCCCTCCCATTTGTCCAAACAGAGGTTTCTGACCACTTATGGGATATCACCGCGCTCATAAAAAAGTGGGTAACAAGTTTTGGGGTCCATTTTGTTGTGTTATTTCTTCTAAAATTGATTACATTTGGGGTAAAGCAACATTTTTAGGTAAAATTTTATTTTTTGCTTTTTTCATTCCACATTGCTTTAGTTCCTGTGAAGCACCTAAAGGGTTAATAAACTTCTTGAATGTGGTTTTGAGTACTTTGAGGGGTGCAGTTTTTAGAATGGTGTCACTTTTGGGTATTTTCTGTCATCTAGGCCTCTCAAAATCACTTCAAATGTGATGTGGTCCCTAAAAAAATGGTTTTGTAAATTTTGATGTAAAAATGAGAAATTGCTCATAAACTTTGAACCCTTCTAACTTCCTAACAAAAAATTTTTTTTTTTCCAAACTTGTGCTGATGTAAAGTAGACAAGTGGGAAATGTTATTTATTAACTATTTTGTGTCACAGAACTCTCTGGTTTAACGGAAAAAAAATTCAAAAGTTGAAAATTTCAAAATTTTCAAAAATTTTGCCAAAATTCATATTTTTTCACAAATAAAATAAAAAAATTTTGTCCTAAATTTGGTACTAACATGAAGTCCAATATGTGACGAAAAAACAATCTCAGAATCACCGGGATCCGTTGAAGCGTTCTAGAGTTATAACCTCATGAAGTGACACTGGTCAGAATTGCAAAATTTGGTCTGGTCATTAAGGTGAAAATTAGCCCCGTCACTAAAGGGTTAAACACTTTTGTGCCAAACAATGGCTGAAATTGGAGCTGCGGTAGGTGCAGGAATGACAGTGCTATAATGCAAGTGGATTAATAGGTTGCAAGTATTTACTGTATATTTTTAGATGATGGTGTGAAGTGAATAGATCCTTTAGAGCAGACCTGGGCAAGGGGCGGCCCGCGGGCCACATCCGGCCCGCCTGCTCTCTGTGACCGGCCCGCCCGTCTTCAGCCGGTGCAGTGGAGCCGGGCTGCAGCGTGCCGAGCAAGGAGAGATCCTGTGCAGGTCCGCACTCCGCACAGTCAGTGCAGGCAGCGGAACGCAGGAGTCTTTCCTCTGTTCCCTGCCGGCACTAATTGTCAGTGACACACGCGCGCGCTCTGACGTTGTCAGTGCTGCGCTGCGTGTGTCATTTCAAAAGTTCCCGCCGGGCAGGAGAAGAAGCAGCACAGCAGACGGAATAATTCATCCTGCACTGTAGGACCTGCGATGATGTCACGCCCATGTGACTGTGTGGGAGGAGACACAGGATGCCGGGCAGAAAGCAAGATACTGAATCCTGAAGGAGATGTGGACACATGATGACTGGTAATAAGAAAAGAGGGGACATGAGGGGGAGGGGGGCTGCAGGGTGAGTGCATATGTGATAACATGGAGCTGCAGGGTGATTGGCATATGTGGGAAGATGGAGTTGCAGGGTGAGTGGCATATGTGGGAAGATGGAGCTGCAGGGTGAGTGCATATGTGATAACATGGAGCTGCAGGGTGAGTGCATATGTGGGAAGATGGAGTTGCAGGGTGAGTGGCATATGTGGGAAGATGGAGCTGCAGGGTGATTGGCATATGTGGGGAGATGGAGCTGCAGGGTGAGTGCATATGTGGGAAGATGGAGCTGCAGGGTGAGTGGCATATGTGGGAACATGGAGCTGCAGGGTTAGTGCATATGTGGGAACATGGAGCTGCAGGGTTAGTGCATATGTGGGAACATGGAGCTGCAGGGTGAGTGCATATGTGGGAACATGGAGCTGCAGGGTGAGTGGCATATGTGGGAACATGGAGCTGCAGGGTGAGTGGCATATGTGGGAACATGGAGCTGAAGGGTGAGTGCATATGTGGGGAGATGGAGCTGCAGGGTGAGTGCATATGTGGGGAGATGGAGCTGCAGGGTGAGTGCATATGTGGGAACATGGAGCTGCAGGGTGAGTGCATATGTGGGAAGATGGAGTTGCAGGGTGAGTGGCATATGTGGGAAGATGGAGTTGCAGGGTGAGTGGCATATGAGAGCTGCAGACTGACAGAAGGATGTGAAGGGGTGCAGAGTGTTTGAGAGGGGTAAGTTGGGGTACAGGCAGGGTGAAATATGTGGGCAGGGTGTGTGACATATGGGGGTGTAGTGTGTGTGATATGGGGGTGCAGGCTGTATGGGGAGCAGGGTGTGTGACATATGGGGGTGTAGTATAATACAGGTGTGCTATATAGGGGGTGTAGTGATGTAGTATATTACAGGTGTACTATATGGAGGTGTAGTATATTACAGGTGTGCTATATGGAGGTGTAGTATATTACAGGTGTGCTATATAGGGGGTGTAGTGATGTAGTATATTACAGGTGTACTATTTGGAGGTGTAGTATATTACAGGTGTGCTATATAGGGGGTGTAGTGATTTAGTATATTACAGGTGTGCTATATGGAGGTGTAGTATATTACAGGTGTAGTATATGGGGTGTAGTGATGTAGTATATTACAGGTGTATATAGGGGTGTAGTGATGTAGTATATTACAGGTGTACTATATGGAGTTGTAGTATATTACAGGTGTGCTATATGGAGGGGTAGTATATTACAGGTGTACTATATGGAGGTGTAGTATATTACAGGTGTGCTCTATGGAGGTGTAGTATATTACAGGTGTGCTATATGGAGGGGTAGTATATTACAGGTGTGCTATATGGAGGTGTAGTATATTACAGGTGTGCTATATGGAGGGGTAGTATATTACAGGTGTACTATGTGGAGTTGTAGTATATTACAGGTGAGCTATATGGAGGTGTACTATATTACAGGTGTAGTATATGGGGTGTAGTGATGTAGTATATTACAGGTGTAGTATATAGGGGTGTAATGATGTAGTATATCGGAGGTGTATTATATAGTGGTGTAGTATAATACAGGTGTATATGGGGGTGTAGTATATTACAGGTATATGGAGGGAGTGTAGTATAATACAGGTGTATATGGGGGGTGTAGTATAATACAGGTGTAGTATATAGGGGTGTAGTGGTGTAGTTTATTACAGGTGTAGTATATGGAGGGGGTGTAGTGATGTAATATATTGGGTAGAACTGAGGTAATTATATTAGTCCGGCCCTCTAAACCAATCCCAATTTCTCATGCGGCCCCATGGGAAAATTAATTGCCCACCCCTGCTTTAGAGGTATGTTATGAAATTAAAAAAAAGGTTTACCTTTTCTTCCATTAACAACCCCATCCTTGACACAGCCTATGGTTGGTATTGCAGTAGAATGTCTATTGGTCCATACACAGGTCTACATATCTATAGATTTATAACTCAGCCACATGTTAGTATAGGGACAAATTGAAGCTTCAACAGTGATTTTCATTGAGCTTTATCCGAGTGTCATCCAAGTTTTAACTGCGTTTTGTCCAATTTTCATCACTTTTTGTTCAATGTGAAAATTAAAATCAGACTGATTTTAACCCATTCAAAAAGAAAAATAGAAAATCAGATTGCACTCACCATCCGTAAAACACATCCTAATTGGAAGTACATTAAAACCCAAGGAAAGTCTGCATGGCAAGGACGCAGGGCACACAGACAATAGCTGTTTTGGATACTTCACACACTTCTACAGGTCCTTATAACCCATAGACTTGCATTGCTGATTTTCATCCAGCTCTCAGATCGGACATGTCTCCATGATTTTCCATCTACGAAAAATCTTGAAAAATGTGAATGGCGCCATTCAGTATTATATTCAGTAATGCTGTAACATCCCGGGGTCGAGGGGTTTTCACCTGACTCATCGCCGGGCAGAGGGTGCAGATCCTCTGCATCATCACAGGGTGGCCTGGCCCAGTTTCGTGACCCCGAGACATACATGAGGTTAGGGAAGGCAGTGGACGGGAGGCAGGATGGAGGATAGGTGTGGTAGGGATGGTTAGGAAAGTCTTTTATGATCGTGACGCCACCTGTGGTACTCCAGCCAGGGATGGGCCGCCGCTGAGAGTGCTGCTCTCCAGGGCTGATGGTGAGGGTCACAGCTCGGATGGTATCGCTCCCCACAGGAGCAGCAGGATTACCCTGGGGAGAATGATGGAGTAAGGACGGGAGTGGTGGCAGTCCCCGTTGGCGCCGCAGCGCTTGGCGATAGCGCTGGTAAAGGAGAGGCAGAGACAGGGGCTGCGGTTCCAGGTCTTTTACTCACAAGTAGTTCAGGCGTTGCCCCAGAGTACCGATCTCTGCCCCGATGGGCTCCATCCGATCCCGGATAGTCGGCGTTTCCCGCCGCTGCCCGTGAAAGTCTTTTAGTGAAGTGTCCCTCGATTGCTATCTGGAACCCAGGTCGAGCCTTCAGCTCCAAGCCACGGGTCCCATGAAGAAAGAGAAACACTAAACTCCAGTTGTCTGTGCAAGATGTTATCCAAAGCTGCGCCCAGGAAAGTCTGCTCTAGTGAGATGGTTGTGCCTATTTCTACCCCATGTGGTGCCCGCCCCCAGTGGTTGTCCTAGCGACTGGGGAAAGTCCCATGCTTCATGATGGCTAACTATCCTGTCTGCCCTAGTCCAACCCCCTGTGGGAAGGTACCTTACTGTTGTATGTGTGTGTTTTGTCAAGGCACCAGCAGTTAACCCCCTCCTAACCCGGTATAGATATTACCCCTGAAAAGTGGTGTAATGTCCTGTGGCACCTGAAGCCCAGGGGCGCCACAATGCTATTCAAGAAAAACACTCGTACGCAAAAAAATGATATTTAAATGAACCGTTACATTTGTGCCCATACACCACTCTGTGCACACACTTCATAGCTCCATGGATTTTGAGTAATCGCTCGGGATCCATGGATCTGTATTGCTATCGATCAACAGCACATATCATTTTCAATAATTAGAGATGAGCGGACCCATGGAATTTCGGTTTGGCAGTTGCAGCTGGACTTTTGAGAAAGTTCAGTTAGGGACCCAGACTTGACCTGAACCTTAGTGGAAGTCACTAATTGGGCAGTTCGGGTCTCCGCCAACATGAAGCCAGCCATAGACAGATCTCTTCTGGGGGCGGGTGGGCAGAGTTTTTCCATATTTTCTTGTTTGGTGCACAATACATCCGATTGCGCTGTTGTTACCCCCGATGCGAGCCATTCAAACACTGCAAGCGGCTCGCATTGAGCTGAGCACCGAGCGTACCTGAGCACAGCAATGCTTGCGCAAATGGTTTGCTTCGATCACCAGACACCGCCATATTCCCGCCATGGGCGGTGCTGGGGATGAGGGAGAATACAGTGGCTCTGGTGGGCTCATCCATTAAGCTGGGTTTCACTAGGACCTGCAGTACCACTGGCTGACTGTGGTGGCATGTGCTTTCCAGCTGAAGTCACCACCTTTCAGCGAGGGCCAATGGGAAAGCACCACACCCTTCTTATTCCTCCTCCAGTCTGCTGGTAGCTGCCAGATATAGTCTAGTTGTTTATTGCTGCTGCCTGGTTTACATCCTGCTTGGTACTATTGATTCCCGTGTTTTGACCTCTGCCTGTTCTCTGACCACTCTCCTGCCTGCTGGTTTTGTACTTTGCTGCCATCTCTGGTTTGACCTTAGCCTTATTTCCTGACTCTGCTCTTGCCTGCCGATTTTGTCCCTTTTTGTACCTCCTGGTTTTGACCCTGTCTGATGACTATTCTCCGGACTGCAGCCTTCTATAAGCAGCGACCTCCTGGGCACTGTATAACTCCAGATCCTTATACAGGGGTTAAAGGGTTTCGGGGCCCTCGGGACCTTTCTGAGTGGGCGGTTAGCCTTTAGTCTGTGCATTACAGCCATCCAGACGTCACAGTTCCGTACGAACACTGAACCTTGGGTTTGCTCATCTTTAATAATACTATTCCTTTGAACTTTTTCAAAATATCAATAACAAAGTCTGTACAATTTGCATCAACCGCATAATCATTCCAGTGGCCTATGACCCTGCACTAGATACATTGTATCAAATCACAATTGAAAATAAACACAAACACATTGAACTTTTTTTCTAATTGTTTCCATGACCGATGTGCAACTGTGCGTTTAATATTCAACAAACAAAATTAATATTCTGTATTCATCCAACTGATGAGAAAATCAGGGAGTAAAATACAAAGCGCTCTCCTGAAAACACAAAGGTCCAGACCCGGCCGGTAACTCTATAGAAACCAGATATCGCTGTCAAAGTTCAGGAACTGTTTATTCTCAGTGAAATACACCAAAGCTCCCAAAAAGTGCATCCCACACATGTAGCACAAATTGAGTGTGACATGTACGGACGGAAAGATAGAAATATAAATCAGCCCGGAGAATTCTCAGAAGCTTGTGGTTAGCGCAGTAGTTACTGGAAGGATTCTCTGCCCTCTGATAACTTTTATTTATTACCTTTTATACACCTTCATGTCATTATTTTTACACATTAATGCTTTATTTTTTATCAATCACATCTTTCTTAGGGGTATTCCTTGCTTTAAATTAGGCATTTCATATAATCGGGAGAGTTGTTTATTACTTTTGGCTTAGGTCATGGCATAAATTTCATTTGATCGCTGCTTTAGAGTACTATTATCCCATGTTTATAGAGCTGACATATTCCATGGCACTGTATAGAGGTTAAGAAAAGGCCACATGATGAAATCAGTTACCTGAAGTATTGATAGCATCCTCAAGTCTTTTATTGTTTCAGGTTCCTCATAGGATAACAGCATTGAGGCCCAAAAAATATTTAAAGGGAATCTGTCATCAGGTTTTTGCAGCCTAATCTGAGAGCGACATGAGGTAGAGACAGAGATCCTGATTCCAGCAATGTGTCACTTACTGAGCTGCTTGCTGTAGTTTTGATCAAATGACTTTAGTTTTATCAGTAGGAGATAAAGGTCTAGTAAACCTGCTGCTACGTAGTCCTCCATATCCATGAGCTCTGTATAACTCCTCCCCCACCACTAATTGGCAGCTCTGTGTGTACTCTGTATATGGACAGAAGAAGTCAATCAGTGGTGTGGGCTACAGAAGCAAATATTCAGAGAATAACAAAACAGTGATTTTATCAAAACTAGAGCAAGCAGCCCAGTAAGTGACACATCACTGGAATCGGGATCTCTGCCCCTACATTATGCTGCTCTCAGATGGGGAGGCAAAATACTGCTGGCAGATTCCCTTTAAGATGATTTCCACTCAAAATGTAAAATTTGCTGGAGAATCGCGAGTGCTGTATTCATTCCCCTCCATCAATCCTATAGAATGAGCAGAGCAATTACTACAGGTACGGCCAGCACTCCATTAAAAGAGGTATTTCAAAACCTCGTTGGTAGTGGTCTGAGTATGTTGGTCTCTCTAAACCGTAAGTCTGAATGTGCAGCACGGACCAGAGATGTTGGTGCAGTGAGGTACCACAAAGCTGGATATATCAAATGGCACATGGAACAGTAGAGCTGGAAATGTTGCAAGCATGGAACAGCAGAGATGGAATTTCTGGACATCTGAAGCAATTGGAACAGTAGGGATGGATATATGGGATCCTTTGAGGACAAAGCCAGAAGAGGGTCCCTGTGCAAGAGCTGTATATGGGCCCTTTGCAGCCCAAGAGCTCATCACAATACACAATTCCACCTGCTTGCGAGGAAGATATGGCCCATATACCTCCTGGAACCATGTTCAGCTGCAAATGTTGCCCTAATGATATTTCCACCCCTATATAGGACAGCATGTAGAACTGCGTGGACAGTAAAGTTGGATATGCAGGGCAGTACCTAAAGCAGTGTGGAACAGGAGAATTGGGTTGGCCAGGAGACACCAATGAGGTTTGATGCAGCAGTGGTCAGTGGGTATGGCAGAGCTTTTTTTTTTCAGAAAACACACTGAAAGGGAACCTGTCTGCTTTGGTGCTTGCCTTTTAATGAAATCAGGAACATTTGACGAGTGGTGTGCATCTCCATGTACCTTGGCATGGGTAATCTTACTGCAGCCCTGGGTTCAAATCCCACTAAAGACAACATCTGCCAGGAGCTTGTATGTGCTCCCCATGTTTGCATGGGTTTCCTCTCACACTCCAAAGACATAGTGATAGCGAATTTAGATTGTGATCCCCAATGTGGACAGTGTTGCCAATGTATGTAAAGCGCTATGGAATTAATGGCGTTATATGAGGGAATAAATATTATATATATTAAGCTTACTCCAGTCATAGATTGGAGTAAGACTTCTTCAATAAGATACATCCCAGCTTATCATGAATCAGACGGTCTGTGGGGTCGAGCTCCCGTCCCACCCCAGTCTCGCCCCTCATTATGGCAAAGCTTTGCAATATTGCAAAAAAAGAAAGTGATTTACGCAAGAATTCTGGCGGAATCGCTTTGATGAACCCGGCCTACGTTGCAAGTAAAGGTAATATACAAATATTACAGGCTATATTGTTTTCTTTTTTTCTTTGATCCATCAAACTGTCTAGCAGATGAAAGTCTAGACCCCATGTGCCAAAATAACAGAGCAGCAAAGAAAATGAGATAAATACTGCGTCTTCCATGGCTCTGCCTTTGCTATGAACTCTCCTATAACATGTACACAGTAGGTCTCTGACTTTCATGTAGTTTGTATATACCAGGTTGGTAGAAAACCTACAATTATCTAGAATAACAGCACAGAGGAGGAAACACTGGGCTGGGGGCTGCTGCCTGCCGGACGGCCGTTGTGGCAGGAGGCCTTCCTTTGATCTTTTCTGGGAGCTGTCCTGCAGATCAACTAGTTAATAGACTTCTTACCCACTAATGGTCCCATCAGCTTATTACTTTGGACAGACGTCCTACTTATCAGATACACACCCCAACCTTACTCCATGGAGCTGGACTTCTTCCCTAGAAATAACACAATTATGAAACCACTTTGTGCCCCTCATGGCTAATGATTTCCGTCTTGTAACACAGATTCGTGGTAAAAAAAAAAAATAGTTTTGAGAGCGCTCCTATTTCCCATTACGCTCCTATTGAGGTTACAAGCTACTTGAACCCACTAATTAAATCAACATCTTGTTCAAATCACTTTTGTACGCTCCAAACTGTTTTAAGCATGAATTTACTGAGAAAATATACCTGAGGTGAAAAAGTCACACTAATTTTCGATAGCGTAACATTTCGACTTTGGAACCAAAAACATAGAAAGATTGGAAGTGGCTTAATGTTTTCTTTTTCGCCTGTCTTAACTGAAATTGATTATTTCTGGGAAGGGGGTGATGTCGAAAGACAGTGAGGAGGTAAAATGTCAGAAGGAAATCAATAGGGTATAGGGATCGGTGTTTTCAGTTTGAAAGGATTGGGTGGGGGGTATTTACTAACAAAGTGAAAAGTTCACATATGAGGAGATCGAGCAGTGAGAATTTGAATTTCGAATTTGAATTTCGAATTGAGGAATCCTAAGAAAAACATGTCAGATTGATTGTCATGGGGCGCTGTATATTTGCACATTTGGCCTGTGTTAGTAAAGAAAAAAAAACCTCTGAGCTAAAAAGAAAAAACTAACTAAATTGTGTACAAATCCATCCAAACCTATGTCATTTCCAATTTCAAAAATTATTATTTGTTCCTGGCTGTCCCATCGATGTTTATACTTTCAGAGGTTGTCCATTCTTCTGAAAATCAAATTTAGGGTATGTGCACACAACATCTTTTTCAGGCAAATCCTCCTTAAAGAATAGGGCTAAAAAAATGAACACGTGTACTGCAATGTGAAAACGACTTACTGTGCATAAGATCAGTCCCTATGAGCTTTTGTTAACCATTTCAGGCTTTGAAAGCCATGAAGTAGCTAATAGAAATCACCGGTCTATGCTTCAGGTGGCTTTTGTTTGGAATCCGCTTACTAGTTTGTATATGCAGATAAGTGTGAACGGGTACAAGCCATCATTTCTGGGTTATATTGGTGACAGCTTGCATATGTTCACACTTGTCTTATTCTATTTGGAGGTGCTGCTCAGTGTTTTGATATTTCTAGGACACTCCTTTCTGACTGGGCACTCTTCCCATCAGCCTAAAGGGTGCTTTACACGCTGCAATATCGGTATCGATATCGCTAGCGAGCGTACCCACCCCCGTCGGTTGTGCGACATGGGCAAATCGCTGCCCGTGGCGTACAACATTGCTTACACCCGTCACATGGACTTACCTTCCCTGGGAACGAGGAACAACACCGTATCTGCGTCCTCCGGCAACGAGGTGGGCGTCACTTTCTTTCGGCTGCTCTCTACCCCTCGGCTTCTATTGGACGGCTGCCATGTGACGTCGCTGTGACGCCGCACAAACTGCCCCCTTAGAAAGGAGGCAGTTCGCCGGCCAAAGCGACGTCACATGGCAGCCGTCCAATAGAAGCGGAGGGGCTGAGATGAGCGGGCGGAAGATCCCGCCCACCTCCTTCCTTCCTCATTGCCGGTGGACGCAGGTAAGGAGATGTTCGTCATTTCTGCGGTGTCACACATAGAGATGTGTGGTGCAGCAGGAACGACGAACAACATCGTACCTGCAGCAGCAACGATATTATGAAAAGGAGCGACGTGTCAACGATCAACGATTTTTGCCGTTTTTGCAATCGTTGATCGTCGTTTGTAGGTGTCACAGGCTGCGATGTCGCTAACAGCGCCGGATGTGCGTCACTAATGACGTGACCCCGACGATATATCATTAACGATGTTGCAGCGTGTAATGCACCCTTAAGGCGTTTTAATTAGAGGTGGATCCCAACTACCCTTTAAGCTTTTAGTCCAGGAGACACATATAAGGTTAGGGTCCCATCAAAGGGGTATGTCTTGCTGCGACTGATGGGTCAGGTTACAATTCATAGTATTGCACTCAACTCTGAAAAGACCCCCATACATATTAAACCAAACTCGGCTGGGTATATGGGTAGCACATACAAAAAAAATAATTTGGGGGCCGCGTTCTTTGGATGACTGTTTTTGAACACTTTTTGCTTGTTTATTATAACAAATGGGCAGTTTATAGTTTACATATATAAAGCATTTTTAATGGAAAAAAGTTGTTTCTTTTTGTTTGTTTGGGGTTTTTTTTACATTTTATCCCCTTCTTATAAGTAATACTATTTTACAATTAGCACTATATAGTAATTTTGGCCAAATGTTTCTTGTTATGTTCCTCTCCAGATCCTCATTCTGTAGTAACGTGCTCATCCTGGTCTTCATTCTGTAATAATGTGCCCCATTATTGTCCCCATCCTGTAGTAATGTCCCCAACCTGGTCTTCATTCTGTAGTAGTGTGCTCATCCTTGTTCCCCTGTAGAAACGTGCCTATCCTGTAATAATGTGCCCATCCTTGTCCCCATCCTGTGGTAATGTGCCCATCATTGTCCCCTTTTACTAATCTTTTACTAATCTGCACATGCTGGTCCTCTTCTTGTAGTAATGTCCCCTTTCCTGGTCTCCTTCTTGTAGTACTGTCCCATCTTCTAGCCTTTACTGGTCCTCTTCTTGAAGCAGTGTCCCATCCTGTAGTAATGTCCCCCATTGTGCCGTTTTTTCACATACATACACACACACACACACACACACACACACACACTCACAAAATAAAAACGATTCTCCTCACCTTTCCTCCATTCCCTAGGTGTCCTCTTTCCTGTTTCTTGTGGTCCTCAGGCCCGTGGTCCCCTTAATGATCACGGACGGTAAAGGGGTCCGTCGCTGTCAGCGCTTGCTTTCAGATGAATGAATTGCCAGCACTGCACAAGGATAGGCTCTCTACACAGCTACTCCAATGATAGGCATATGACGTCAGATGCTGGCCTCCGATTGGCCGATGACTGACATTGAAGTGTGGCGCCCTGGACAAGCCAGGACGTCACAGGTACTACACCAACAACCCCGGTTAGGCACACCGAAGCCAAACATAAATCCTTGTTGCCTCCCTCCAGGGGCTGATGTCCACACCAGGGGGTGGGCCCGGCGGTTGGTCCCGCCCACCGAGGAGTTCACAGTCCTGGAGGTGGGAAAAAGCAGAGGAGTTTTGTCAGATCAGTTAGGGAAGTGAAGAGTGAAGTGGTAAAGGAGCGGACTGACAGCGTCCGGGTGTGTGGCCCGGACGGTACAGCAAGGTTGGCAGACGATGGTGACCGTCTGCAGGAGAGGCCTATTGGAGCGAGCCGTGGGGACCGTGGACGGGCGGTGGCCCGGCGGTGCCGGACCGGTGAGCGAGGAGAAGCCAGCGCCACCCGGCGGGGCTTACGGACCCCGACAAGGCTAGGAGTCGCCGTTGAAATTGTCGGGTCCGTTGGCGAGGGGAGCCTCCGGGGTTTCCCAGCGGCCAGGTCCCGATTGAAGGCAACAGCTCAACCAATAGAGGGAAACACAGTCACCGCGAAGGCTACAGTTCCCAGGGCCAGAGCCTGCGGGCAAAAAGGGCTCCTTCAGCACCCATCCAAGCTGGGGAGCGGGTTACCGGTGGGAACCCATTGGAACCGTACACACTACATAGGTGCAGGGAAAGGCAGTCACCATGAACCTGCCGGGAGGAGAAACACCGCAGCCGTCTGTGGGACCCGTCCATCCAGCCGTTTGTTTTACCGGAGACTTTGTGTTCATCATTGGCTGAGTGAGTACCACCGTGCCGTGCGGCACAGCGCTGCCCCCGCGACCCTGCACCTCACCAGGCCCCGTAGCCCGCCTGCCATCCATCCCTACCCCTCACCGGGTCCCGGGACAACCAAACCCCCTACCCACGGAGGGGAGAAGCAACATCCAAGCTGCTCCCTGTCATCGCTCCCGGGATCCCCGTCCAGAGCAGCAGTGGTGTCACAACCTCACCACAACCGTGGGTGGCGTCACGGACAATATCCCTAAACCCAAACCACCCCTTTCACTCACGGGCGAGGAACGCCGCTCGAGTCCCCGGGATCCGGCCCATTGCTCGAGCCACCACCGAGCAGCAGCAGCAGCCGGACCCGAGCAGTGGGTGAGCGCAGCGTCCCCTCCTCCGCCCGCGACAGAAGTAGCTATGTAGAGAGTTTGTCCCTGCGCAGTACCGGCAAATTATTAATCTGAAATCAAGCATTGACTGCGGCAGCCCCTTTCACTGGCCGCGATCATCGAGGGGGCCATAGGCTGCAAGAAGCATCCTCAGGGGTGGCCTGAGAGCCGCTTGTTTGAGACCCCTGTGTGCTGCCTCTGCAGCAGTCGAACTGCTCGGATCCGGGGTTGCTGTGGCTCGAGCGTCTCCAGACCTGGGGGCTTGTGGCCACTTCAAATGTAAAGGGGGGGTTATTTACAAGGGAGAGTTTGTGACGCCCCCCGTGGTTCGCGGTAAGGGAAGTACCACCACTGCCGATGGGAGTACCCATGGATGGAGTGGGGCAGCAAGATGGTGATCCCTCCACAGGTAGGGGAGACCCCGGGACTCTGGAGGTAGGTGGCGGATAGCGTTGTGCAGGCTATGCGGGCAGGCAGGACGCAGGGAGTGCAGTGTACTCACTCAGGTTGTGTAGACGTTGGTGCAACCATCAAACAGACTCTGACACAGAAGTAAACAAAGTCTCTGGGTGCCGCTGCCACTCGGGAGAGCTCGTCCGGGTATCCGTTCCCGCTGGTATTGCTTAGTGGTCCGGAGCTTGCCTCCATGCACAATTTTGTAGATTTTCCTAAGTGACCCTTCGGCCTGAAGCTGTCAGGGTCCCGCTCCCTATATTGGTATAGTGGAGCTGTGCTCTTGATGGCTGACACTTGAGATTTCTGTAGGCCGCATAAACTGGAAAACCCTATCCCCCTCGTTGTGTTGGTGCCTTCGATCTCTGAGCTCTTGGGGAAAGTTCATAAAGAGACTATCCTCCACAGGTGAATTATCAGGTTGCATGAAGCTGCTCCCTGATCTAGGGTCCTGTACCCCGCCATGCTCGGTACCAGTCCAGTTACTGGACTTTCCGATGTCGACCGTTTTCCAAAGCTAAGTCAGTACACCCTTTTCCAATACCCTGCAACCGGGTCTCCGACTCCTCTGGTCCCAGGCCACCGTCTGCGATCCAACGAAAGTCATACAGAGAGCTGCAACTCCTTCAGCTTCTCACTCTCTGAGGGCTACTCTAAAAACTGACTTCCTCCCTCCCACCAGTCTGCCCGACCCCTAGGCGGGTGGCCCTTTTCCAGCTAGACCACCCACTGGTGTGCCTGACATGGTGTGGTGTGACGTGTGGTTAGGATTTGAGTGCTGATGGAACCAATACCAGTGGGTAGGAACCCAGAACCATGGAGGGTGAGTTCTGCACCATAAGAGACAGGGGTGCAGTTCCCTGTGACACCCTGATAATAAGGGGTGTCACACCTGCATTAAACTGAGCTTGGCTGAAGCCATCAATATCGATGGTGTCAGCCAACACTCTAATGAGTATGGGGACACCCACCCACTGATCGTCAGGAAGATGTTGATCCATTATATCTGATTTTAGACTGCTGATCACTTTGGTCTCCCACATATAAGATGCCAACTAGCTTATTATCTGGCCAAACAAGCGATCCTGTGTATTAGATAGTTGGCTGAGATGGCTGTTGGCCGTACAGTCTTCCAAAGCATTGTTTGACTGACAGCTATCAAATGTTTATGGCCAGCTTAAGGATGACAAAATACTAGCTATACACAACTCCACACCACTCATTGTGGTGGTGGTTTCCTGTTCACATTGAATAAGGCCCATAAATCTTAAAAAAAATGTGATAATAGCAACATTGCTTAAGAAACGAATCTCTCAGATACCTCGTCATCCATCCACCAGCATTATTATCTTCCACGTGATAAAAGGTAAAACTTTTATAAGAAACATAGCATTTCAAGTTATTAAAATGTATCAGCACAGTATGACTATGCCAACATTAGCAAACAGTATTGCATAGCTTCCAACCGTCCCAAATTTAGCGGGAATGTCCCATTTTGAAAACTCAGTCCCGCTGCACCGTCATGTCCTTGCTTTTCTCCTGACTTCCAAACTCTTTTCGCCAGGGGACGTGGCCAGCATATTACTGTATATAAATTAAATATACAATTCTCTTCTTCTCTGAAGTACCCAAAATTCAAATTAATGACCTACACGTTCCTAGGGATCAGCTTTAGCAATCAGCCACAACCACCAACCAACCACTTATCCACAGCTGGCATACTGGTGTGGAGGGATTTGACCCCATCAGGGAACCGGTCCCTAGACTAGAGGAGAACAATCAGTCTCAGCTAGTAAACCGGAGGCTAAGCTTACTTCAAGTTCTGAAGCCACCACTGCACATTACCTGCCAAACAGGTGACTACATAAGACCAAGGGACAAGGTAGGATAGCCACCCATCAAAAGGATCTGCAGACACTGGCTCGGGGCACTGTGTGTGAGGTGTGGGGCAGGCGGGAGACCACCGCAGGAAGACAAACATAGAAAGATGCACCGAGTTGTGTCTCTGAACTATTCGGGGATCGACTGGGGCCCATGACAGCAGGACCAGGCACTTCAAGGTCAGCACTTGACTAGTCGTGATAATCTGGAACTGGCAAACTGTGAGTAAAAGAACTTGTGACTGCATTCCTGTGTTGACCCGTTATTGTCCGCGCCTCTGGTCCTGCACCCCGCCATTACATCGCAACTCCATCAACAGCCCTGGGGCCCAGCTCTACTTGTGAAGAGCTATACCAACTCAGCTGCATCACCACCGACCCCAAGGGAACTGAATAACAGCGGCGGCACCATATCTTGCCGCATACCAGAGGTGGCGTCACGAATCATCCCATGTAAATAATAATTCCCCCATTTATCCCTCATTTAAACGACACGCCAGGGTCACGGAGTCTGGCCCTGCCGCCATGACATCCTTACTCAACAGAACCGTGGCTTGGTTCCGAGTGACCTACGGCCCTGGTGGGCATGTCATAGTTCCGTGAATCAGTCCATTTATATCTGGTTCTTATTGTCCTGGTTACAATGGGACAGTCCCAGATTTGAGTCTACGCCCTGCAGTCCTGGGCATCTACCATATGTAGACCATATGTACCACTGCTACCACCCGAGAGTGAGGCTGGCCCCAGGAACTCGGGTATATATGTGTGGAACCACAGGTCGCAGAAGAACTCACACACAGTCCAGAATGTCTTTCACGGTTTTTACTCAAGTTCAGTTGTTCACTGTGAGGTAACCCGGGCGATGCTGAGACAAACTGCAGGGAGAACCAGGTATCCTTCAGGCTGGACCAGGGGTGACTGTCAACTCGCCTTCCTAGCCCTTCTTGTTTGAGATGACCCCTGACTTGAAGTATTGCGGGAATAATCCAGGGAAGTCGCATCTGCCTTTTCTCCCCTTTCTGGCCCGTTTCCTGGCAGTGTGGACCAAGTAAAGATGGCTTCTTGCCCTGTCTCACTTATGGGCCCCCTCGTTGCTGCTGATGCTGCAGACTCTGTGTTGTTTGGTGAGGTACATTCAGCACCCTCACCGGCAGGTTTAGCAGACCGAGTAAATGGATTTCTGCTCTAGGGACCTGTTTCCCCGTGCAGGCCTGGTCTACCAGGAGTCCCCATACTCAATCACCTTGCTCCTTCCTGAGGTGTCTTTCAGTCTGACTGTGTGGCAACCGAACTACCCCGCCGACAGCCACCACACGTGCAGGGTTTGACTAGTGACACCACGCATGTCCTCCTTCTGCGACTGCACACTGCGCTTCCTCACTTCAGACTGGTTCACTACTGTCTCCCCTCTGTGCCTGCCACTGCAACCTAGCAACCAGCTTCTCTACCGCACCCCATGAATGGAGGTGGAGGCCACGCCCCCTCCTGGGTCTGCCCAGGGGTCCCTTCAAGGTATCTGTGAGACCTGGTCACTATGTGTCTGTGTGTTCACACCCCATTCCAGCCATCAGGATTACCTGTTTGCACTCACCCAGTGTGGGTGCAGTACTTAGTGGTGCCTGACCAGGTCAGGGGCGCCACACATACAACAGGCAAGACAACATCCCTCCATCAAGAGCAATATTACAAAAAAGTTTGAAGTACCATACTGTGGCACAAAGAGTGGAGCACAGGTAAAGGGTATCGTAATATGGGGTGTCAAAAACACTGCAATTTTCAATAAGTCATACATTGGTGCTAAACCCTCTGCAGATGAGCAATAAGAGTCTGGATGAGGGTGCAAGAATAAGAGCCAGTGGTGCCTGATTCACTAGTGACAAGTAAAAAGCACTGTGTACCTGTCACGGGTATGTCACGGTGAACAGACAGTCATGTAGTTTCTGGCTATAGAAGGTCACAGTGTTTGGCTGTGCAAAATGCTCCCTGACTTTCTATTGTTCCTGCTGTCATTAGTCATTGGTATAGGTAGCTTTCCTGGTGTATTCATCTTTCCCCCTTTAGGACCCAGTGGAGCCCTCCTTCCATCCAGCTGCTGATTATCAGCAGTCTCTTAGTGCTTAAATTCTCCCATCTTCTCTGTACTGGTGCTGGTGATTTTTTCAGTTCATTCTAGCTCTGGTTGCAAGCAGGTGGCTTGCTCTCATGTGTAGTATTGCTTCTGAAGCTTTGCTGAACTCCTGCCTGTGTCATCTGGGGATAAGTAGTTCACGCTTTTTCCCCCATTGTGTCCCCCTTGTGTCTTTCTTTAGTGTTTAGTGGGGTTGAGGAAGAGCTCATCCCACCCGTTCCCTATTTAGGGCCCAGCACTAGGGTTACCTAGGGTCAGGTATCTGGTTCAGTGTATAGGTGAGAAACCTATCTAGGCTGGTGAGGGACTCCAGGGACCAGCGGTAGGCTTGGTCAGGGGTCACCATCTCCCTCTTCCCCTACCTTTCACCTCTCGCTTGGTACTTCCCCGTACCTAGCGTGACAGTGCCATTCACATCTCTGTAAGGACAAATCCAACATCTCAAATGCTCTCTTGGCTTAGGAGCGTTCCCATATAAGCTTGTTAATGGATTTATTTTATATATATGGAACATAACATTTATTCATAGTTTCCCATTATAATCTACTTAAAACCCAGCTGCAATATTTAAAGTGTTCATGGTTAATAAATCTTACACAGTTTAATCCACTGAGTCATTAGTTACTAATTACCATTTCTCCAGTAATGTAAAGTTTGAAAAGAAAAATGTGAAAATAGGGCAGAACCTACCAGTGGCGCGGCAGAAAATGAAGACTATTTTGTTTCCTTCATGTGCACATAATCCCATGGACTGGAGCCAACGCGTGGTCCTGACCTGCGCTTTCCTCCAATTTACAATGAACTGATGACCTCATCCATTTATATACTAAGTGAGCTTATGAATAAGGGTAGAAAATTTAACCTCACACAGTAAATGAAAACAAATTATGAAAACTGGAATCTCACCAACTTCCTCCCATCCAGTTCATGTCACGAGAACTCGAATGTAAGTGCTATATAGCTGGATGTAATTTATTATACTTAGGGGAACCTACTGCGCTGGCTGGCAAAGCAAAGGTCCGGATGAACTTAAAGGAATTGACCACATTTTTTTTACTTTTGCTCTATGCATTTTTAACTGAGTCAGGAGATTTTATATCAAAGGGAATCAGTCACCAGTTGTTTTATCAGTCATCTGAGAGCAGCGTAATGTAGTGACAAGAGATCCTGATTCCAGCACTGTGTCACTTAAGGCTGTTTTACACGCAGCGACATCGCTAGCTGGTGAAAGCACCCGCCCCCGTCGGTTGTGCGTCATGGGAAAATCGCTGCTCGTGGCACACAACAACGCTAGGACCCGTCACACGGACTTACCTGCCTAGCGACGTCGCTGTGTCCGGCGAAACCCCTCCTTTCTAAGGGGGCGGTTTGTGCGGCGTCACAGCGACGTCACACGACAGCCATCCAATAGAAGCGGAGGGGCGGAGAGCAGCCGAAAGAAAGTGACGCCCACCTCGTTGCCGGAGGACGCAGGTACGGTGTTGTTCCTCGTTCCCAGGGTGTCACACGTAGCGATGTCTGCTGCCTCAGGAACGGCGAACAACCTGCGTCCTGCAACAGCAACGATATTTGGTATTATAACGACGTGTCAACAATCAACGATTAGGTGAGTAATTTTGATCATTAGCGGTCGTTCGTACGTTTCACACGCAACGACGTCGCTAACGAGGCCGGATGTGCGTCACGAATTCCGTGACCCCAACGACATCTCGTTAGCGATATCATTGCGTGTAAAACCCCCTTTAGGCTATGTCCGCATGTTGCGTTCTGGTTTGTCAACAAAACTACACCCTCTGGCACTCTTAACAAATGTAAACACTGTGTTTGGCAAACAAACGCGGTAAAAAATGCATGCGTTTTCGATGCGTTTTCCCTGCGTTTGGGCTGCGTTTTGGACAGTGCATTTTTAAAGGAGAAATAAAATATGATAGGATAGGATTTGATAGATAGCTAGAATACATAGATAGAAAAAATAGATAGAAAGAATAAATAGCATGACTGCCCCTGACAGCAGACAGAGACAGAGCCATGCCATTAGAATGAACTCGGGTAAACCTCTGAGGTAGGTTCCGGGGCACAGGCAGTAGTGCGGGGCCCGCAGCTGTGATGTCAGAGCTTCACCTGAGTTCATTGACATCGCGCGGATCTGTCTCTGTGTTGTGGCCTGATTTGTGGTCACAAGTGAAGGACTCCAGCTGTGACCGGAAATCACCTGATCGCGTGGCTCACTTCAGTCACTCAGGTGATTTACTGTCACAAGTGGAGGACTCCAGCTGTGGCCGTGGGTAACCTGAGTGATGTCACCGCTTATAGCGCGATTCACTTCAGTTGCTGCGTGTAGCTCACAGCGAGTGGTCGTGCTCTATGCCTGCTGGCTGTGAGCTTCCGATGTAGCAGAGCTGGAAGCATCATGGGACCTCGTGTGAATTACGCCAGACCAGTAGAGGTGTTTGGGGGTTAATAAAGTGGTGAAAGAAAGGGGTTTTTTTGTCTTTTATTCCAAATAAAGGATTTTTTGGGTGTATGTGTTTATTTACTTTCACTTACAGATTAATCATGGGGGGTGTCTTAAAGACGCCTGCCATGATTAACCTAGGACTTGGTGGCAGCTATGGGCTGCCATTAATTTCTTATTACCCCGATTGCCACCGCACCAGGGTAATCAGGATGAGCCAGGTAAGGTCCCGGGACTGGTGACAATTCAGGGCGGCTGCTGGCTGATATTTTTAGGCTGGGGGCAGCTTAAAAATGATAGGCCTCTCAAGTCTGAGAATACCAGCCAGAAGCTGTGAGGCTTTATCTTGGCTTGGTATCAATTGGGGGAGAGTGTGATTGGTTGCAGTCTGACAGCTGTCACTCAGCTTTGGGGTGTGTCTGACTGCAACCACTCAAAGGTGCTGGTGGGTGGGGGAAGCAGTGAATATGAGATGAGTAGTGAACCACCTCTTTAATTTTGTACTCTTACAGCTGTCATGGCACTCACATGATGCAGTTTGGCAATTTTCTTAGGACGAGTGGTGAAACTCCACCCAAATCCCAGTCACTCAGGGAGACTGGGGTCGGCCTCGGTGATGTTGGGTGAACTGGAAGTTGACGTGACATCACGGCATCCTCTTAAAGGGCCAGCGTTCTATTGCAAGAAAATACCTCTCAGTCTATGCCTGAGAGCCATAGTGTATTTAAGGCATCTTCCCATTAGGGCAGGTGCCTGCGCAGCCCCTTTAATTAGTTAGTCAGTCAGTCTGCTACGTAGCTAGTTATCAGGTCCTGAGCTCCTGTCCTGTTATCCTTGTGTCCGTCTCCAGTACCTGCCTTTCCACACCTGTCTATCCCTGCCGTGCATACCATTCCTCTCTGCATCTGCCTGTCCAACGTGCCTCAGTCCTCCCACCTGTACCTGTCTATTTCTGAGTCCGTCACCAGCCCTGCGGGTTAGCTACCACAGTCCCGGTAACTGCCCTGAGAGTGTTACCTGGCGTCCACCTTACGGTGTGTGCTTAGTTAAGCCCCCCCATTAAAGGGTAAGCCCGGGTCCCCCCTGTGGTCTAGTGGGTCCACTAGTCCCACTCGCTGCCAGTACACTGGCCGTGAGCGTTACACTGTGTATGAGGGGAATGTTTGTAGCTCCATAATGTATGGGGGGAGGAAGCATCATACCGTGTAGGGGGTGGGGGCTGTGGGGAGTTCATAGTGCATGAGGGGATTTAGGGTCATCATACTCAGTGCGGGGGATTTTAGGTTATCATACTGTGTGGGGGACTGTGGTGCCAACTTACAATGTTTGGGTAGCGGCTGATGAAAAGAGAACAGAATTATAATTTGCACAAGTATAAAAGAAAATAATAAATAATTAATGATAACTGAAGCCTAATAGGAGTATAAACAGTAACAGTAAAAGAGAAAAAAAAATAAAACTTGCACTTAAGGGGTTGTTAGGAGCTTCCTTTCGGTCAGCCATAGAGTTTGTATATAACGAGATGTTTATTTTTCCATAGCTAAAATATGTAAATGGCCGGTATGTTTTCCCTCGGTGGACACTGAATATGAGATATTCCATAGTGCCGGGCTGGAATTGAATTCCACTGAGATAACAAGATGGATGCTTATGGACTGACATAATGCAGTGGGTTTTGTGCCATGGATAATTATGGTATACAATTACATGAAATGTTCCCTTAATGCATAGTTAAATGCTGTGTTTCATTAAGAATAATGCTAGTTGTGTTATCCCAAAAAATATTTTTCCCGTTTCTGTGTATAAAAGGGCTTCAAAGAGAAGGTATTTTTAACCTTGTTTGTTTATGTCTGTTTGTAATTTTAGACATCATAAAAAAGTCAGAGTCTCGTGCTATAATTTACTATTATGTTTTGCAGCTACTGGCTTCCTTCGGTGGCCGGTACTAAAGCGCAGATGTTCTGCTGTACAGGCAGTGCAGATTTACAACTCAAGACAGGCTGGGCTGGACCAGGGAGCAATTAGGGCATTTTTTATATTTACTAGTTTAAAAAAAAGAAGGTTTGTATCTTTCATTCTCATGTTATTCTGGTAAATGGAGAAGTAATACGGGGCTGATTCGCTGTATTGCTAGGCAGGCAGTTCTGGTGAAAAAGGGGGACGTCAGGTTGCTCGCGCACTGCAGTCCTTCGCCAAGGAGACCTCGTGAGCAGATAGATGGGACTTCGGGTTGGGTACATGACACTTAAGGCCGCTTTACACACAACGATATTGCTAGCGATCTCGTTAGCGATGTGACACGCCCAGATCGTTGCTACGATTTGCCAAGATTGCTCATAGGTTGTTTTGTAGCGGTCACACGTACCCATCTCACAAATGACGCTACATCGTTCAGCGATATATTGTTTGACCAAGGCGGTCGTGTGGATACCGTCACACAGCATTCCTCCCAATGATTCCGGCAACGACAGAGGCGTATAATTGTCCATAGCATACACCCTGGCGTGTGATTGCCTCGCCCTCTCCACGCCCCAACTTCCATACTGCCAGAATCTCCTACGATTTGTGTACGCCTTATCAACTATGGCTGCCAAATCAGAACGCAGTTGGGACCACCAATCAGAGCTGAGGATGCGTGGAGCATTGCTCGTAGCGACACGCCCACGTCGCTGATGACGGACGCAGGCTTGTTTGTCTTGTTCGTCATTGGCAGGGTGTCAAACGTAGCAATATGTCTGCTGCATTCGAAACGATGAACAATATTTTGAAAATGAACGACGTGTCAACGATCAACGATTTTCACTATTTTTACGATCGTTCGGAGTCGCTCATAGGTGTCACGCGCAACGACATCGCTAATGACGACGGAAGTGTGTCACGAAAACCGTGACCCCAACAACATATCGTCAGATAAATCGTAGCGTGTAAAGCAGCCTTTAGCCCGAGGCCACACGGGGATTACTGCGATCGCATGACACTCGGCCCACGCTCGCAGCACAGCGGGAGCCGAGTGCCATGAGAGTATCATGCGACTGTGGTCCGATCGTTCGATCAGACCACAGCTGCGGAGGGGAGGGTGGCGCTGCATAGGGGAGGGAGGGATTTATCTCCCTATCTCCTCTGTTGCCGGCTGATGTGAGAATCGTACTGCTCTCGCGTTACACTGGTGTAAAGCGAGAGCAATGCAATGTTTCTCTCGCCACCTAGACTTGTATGGGTGAGAGTGGAACACGATCGCCTTACACTCGCAGCATGCTGCAACTGTTCTCTCGGTCCAATTAGGGCTGAGAAAATAATCGCTCATGAGTGCTGCCCCATAGAGTAATTTTGGTCCGAGTGTAATGCGTTTTTTTTTATCGTACTCCACTTGCACCAATTTTCTCGCCGCGTGTCCTAAGCCTTACTGGTTTCTTCAGGCCGATGTCCATCACCCACCCAGCAGTCGACATCATGGATAGTTAGTAACATATGCAACACTGGAGTTCACTTGGCCAACCAGAATTGTTCACTTTTATTCTTCACACTGTTATGACAGACTTGACCTTCTTTTCATTTCTTTCTCATAGTGTGGGGTACTGCTCCCGATAGCCAAAGAGATATAGTTTTTTAGAACAAACTCAACAAGGAGCAGAAATTCCACCTGGTCCTCCTGATAGATGAACCAAAACAGAAAACTTCTTAAATACAGTTCTACCTCTTGGTTCATCATCTCTGTCTTCCTATTAGTCTTGGGATGATAGCCTGAGGAAAATGATAGCTTATTACCCAATCTAGAGAAAAAAAACTACTCCAAAAGCTAGCCAAAAACTGAACCCCTGTATTGGAAATAATGTGCTTGGGAACACCATATAATTGAATGATATGAGATATGAACAATGCATCTAAACTCTTAGGGTGGCTTTACATGCTGCAATATCCGGCCCGATATCGCTAGCATGAGACCCGCCCCCATCGTTGTGCGCGACGGGCATATCGCTGCCTGTCGCGCACAAAATCGCGCACCCCCGTCACACATACTTACCTGTCCTTCGACGTCGCTGTGACCGGCGAACCGCCTCCTTTCTAAGGGGGCGGTCCGTTTGGCGTCACAGTGACGTCACTAAGCGGCCGCCCAATGTAAGCGGAGGGGCGGAGATGAGCGGGACATAACATCCCGCCCACCTCCTTCCTTCAGCATTGTGGCCGGAGGCAGGTAAGGAGATGATCCTCGTTCCTGCGGCGTCACACGTAGCGATGTGTGCTGCCGCAGGGACGAGGATCAACTTCGCCCCAGCATCAGCAGCGATAACTGGCAGCGGACCCCAATGTCAACGAGGAGCGATTGTGGACGTTTTTGCAACGATCCAAAATCGCTCCTAGGAGTCACACGCTACGACGTCGCTACAGCGGCCGGATGTGCGTCACAAAATCCGTGACCCCAACGAGATCTCTGTAGCGAAATTGTAGCATGTAAAGCCCGCTTTAGCCATGGGCAACTTTTGCAACCATCTTGCTGAAACAGTCCACCATAACCCACACAAGAGTATCACTGCCAGAATTAGGCAAATCAGTGACCAAGTCCATAGACAAGTGGGTCCAAGATTGTGACAGGACCTCGTTATGCAAGAGATTACCCACAGGGTACTGACAAGAGGCTTTAGCCCTAGTACAAACTCTGCATTTATGGACATACTCATCCACACCCTAAGGCTATGTGCCCACGCTGCGGATTTACCACGGATTTTGCCGCGGATTTGCCGCGGATTTACCGCGGATTTACCGAAAATCTGCAGCAGCGGCACTTCCAAGCCATTTCAATGGCATTTTGGAAATGCTGTGTCCATGCTGCGGATTTTTCCGCGGCGGATTTGCCGCGGATTTTGATCCGGAAAAATCTGCAGCATGTCAATTATTCTTGCAGATTTTGGTGCGGATTTTGGGTATAGAATGGGGGAAAAAAAAAAAATCTGCATCAAAATCCGCGGCAAATCCGCAGTAAATCCGCGGCAAATCCGCGGGTGCGGATTTGCTGCGAAAGTCGCGGATTTTCATGCAGAAAAATCCGCAGGTACATTCTACCGTGGACACATAGCCTTACGAGCATTATACCATCAAAAGGACCTGGAAAGAGATCTCCAAGTGGCAGAAGAACCGAGATGCCCAGCCAAAACAGAATCATGCATTTTATTCAGAAGATCTGTGTATAGAAAGGACAGTAAATAAAGCTTGTTTAGGGGCAAGGCTTCTGGCGCACTATCCTGAGCATCCTGATTGTGCTGTCTGAGATCTATCCCCAGAGCACCCACCAACACTCCTTCACTAGGACTCTTTACAGGACTTTCATCCCTCAACTCTGGAACTAAGCTAAGAGACAAAGAATCAGCCATAACATTCTAAGATCTAGGGGGATAAGTCACAGTAAAATCAAACCGAGAAAAAAAAAAGGACCACCGTTTAGTGATTATGTATTTAGCAGCATCAACACACAATAGGCATTTATGATCAGCCAGGACCATTACCTTATGTATAGCCCCCTCTAACCAATGTCTCAATGTTATTCACACTATAGTGCACACATGCAAAATTAAGTAAACTAAGGTCTAACTCAACACGACTACACCTGACCTGCCTTGTTCTTGTACAGATTAGAAGTCCCTAAAGGCCCATGTGCTGACTGAAAGAACCCTAACCGGGTGGCTAAGGGGACCACTAGGGCCTTGCTTCCTAACTGATCATTGATGGTATAACGTATTTCCTTAAGATTCCGGGGGAAGGATCAGTATTAAAAATTAGATTAAACCAAATACACTCCCTGACAGAAGTTCTGTCGCTTATCCATGTTATGTAAATAAAAGCTTATAACCTGACTTTAAATTCATCCATTGGTTTTATAAATTACTCTTTTGAAAGCTGAAACCCTCCCAAATTTGGTTTAGGTTATGAAAATAAAGTTGCTGCAAAGATGAAATATTGATCATTTAATGAACACAGAAAGGTCAGATTTTGGCAAGACAAAAGTTTTTTTTCGCCCACAGAAAGTAATGTGAAATTCAAACAAATAATTAACTTTTAATACAAAGATATGTTGCATAACATTGGTGAATGAAGTTGTGGTGCTATTAGAGCCATATTTAATATTTTGTGAGACTTCCATGAGCTTGAAGGACTGCATCCATGCGGTTCAACAATGATTCATACAATTTATTGATGAAGTTATAAGGAATAGCAAAGAATGCAGTCTTACATGCCTCCAGAGTTCATCTAGATTCTTTGTTTTTGTCTTCCAAGCTTCCTCTTTCATCCTACCCCAAACATGCTCAATGATGTTCATGTCTGGTGAATTGGCGCGATTGTTACCGGGTCCACATGCCTGCGGACTGCAAGAACTAGGAAGAGGCCACCGAGGGAACGGAGGATAGGTGAGAATAATGTGTGTGTGTGTGTGTGTGTGTGTGTGTGTGTGTGTGTGCGCGTTTGTTTGTGTATGTGGAAAGGCACAATAGGGGTCCAGGATGAGACATTGCTACAAGTTGTGGAACAAGTTGTCTGAGTTACAATTATTTCCTATGGGAAAATGTGCCTTGCTATAAGAGTAAATTGATTCACGAGCACACTCCCAGAACAAATTAATCTCATAAACCAAGGTTCCACTGTATATGCTTTTTACATTTCTTTTACCCAGATGTAGGACTTTGCATTTGTCTCTGTTAAACACCATTCTGTTCTCCTCATCCCATTGTTCAAGTGTCTAGATCCTTTTAAATACACTCTCTTTCCTCTCTAGTGTTGGCTACTCCTCCTATCTTATTATCATTTGCGAATTTTACGAGTTCCCTAATAATTCCATTGTCCAGATCATTTTTGAAGATATTAAACAGAACTGAGGCCAGGACAGAGCCTTGGGCCCCCGCTTTTACCTTTCCTACAGGTTGATGTGCAGCCATTTAGTATTACTCGTTGTGCCCGATCATTAAGCCAGTTGTGAATCCATCTAACTGATTTTTTGTCAATTACATAATTGATCATGTTTTCAATGAGGATGTCATGTGATACTTTATCGAATGCCTTACTGAAGTCAAGGTATGCTATATCTACAGAATTCCCCTGGTACAACCATTCAGTGACTTTGTTATAGAAGGACATCAGATTGGTCTGACAACATTTATTGGTCATAAAGCCGTGTGGCTCTGGTTAATTAATGCCTTCCCATCCAGGTACCTAAGTAAATGTTCTAGGACAATTTGCTCAAAGATTTTTCCTGTTATGGAGCTCAGGCTTACTGGTTAACCATGGCAGGGCCTGTTCTGAGTGGGTCCTGTCTTGTTATACCGCTGTATGGTCTTGGCCACCGTGCTGCAGCTCAGAGTCAGGGTGTTGGCAATCTGCTTATAGCCTAGGCCATCTTTATGTAGAGTAACAAATCTTTTTTGAGATTCTAGGAGAACTCTTTGCCATTAGGTGCCATGTTGAATTTACAGTGACCAGTATGAGAGAGTGTGTGAGCGATAACACCAAATGTATCACACCTGCCAATAAATTGCAAAAGTTGTGAAATTTTCATGGGATGATTAATAAATATCCTATTAGATTTTACTGATGTTCTGTTCTGTTCTGCACAAATACCAAAAAAATATACATAAAAGTGTCCCTATTGTACGTATATGACACAAAAATACTTTCTCCAAAAGAGTGAAGGAACTCTTGTCTAATGCTGTAGTAAGATCTTCCATCCAAGACTCTAAAAACTTACAAATTAACCCATTAGAACCTATTTTGCATGTACAGTAAATAGTTAAACCAATCTGAAAATAGCAATAGAAGCTATTATATTTTTGCCAAATGCTTCATATTAAACATGTCAATGGGATTTAGTGGACCATTGACTAATTGCTGCTGTTGGGGTAAAACAAGGTGAAAAGGGAACAATCCCTTTAAACAGTGCTCTAGAGCTGTTCAGCATTTGCTTATCCCATTAGTCTACTAATATAACAGATAGGTTCAGATGACAGGGAATAATAATAGAAGCCTCAAGAATAGATATTGGTCATATAATTTGGCCAATTGTTGTCCTAAATTTGGTCCACCACTAGACGTATCATGGAACCAGTTAACGCTCAATTAAATACCCTGTTTTTCCAAAAATAAGATCTCCCTCAAAAATGAGCCCTAGAAGGAATTTTCAGCATTTTCAGTTTAAGGCTTAAATATAAACCCTACCCCGAAAATAAGCCCTAGTTGTGGCTCAATAATAAAGTGTCCATGCAGTTAAAAAAGTTAAATAATACTCTAGGACACGTCATTATTGAAAGCAAACACCCCCAAAAGAAAGAAGATAGAAGACTCTGCAATCATACTCTCTAGATGCCGAACGGGAGGACCTGCAGTGGATCGCACACCCACAAACATCAGATCGCACGCACACACACAAACACCAGATTGCACACACACACATCAGATCACACACCCACACACGTCAGATTGCACACACACACAAACACCAGATTGCACACACACAAACACCAGATTGCACACACACACAAACACCAGATTGCACACATACACAAACACCAGATTGCACACACACACACCAGATCACACACAATCACACATCAGATCAAACACATAATCACGCATCAGATCGCACACACACACTCACCACATCTGGCAATACCGTCTGCTTCTGGTCGGCAAGTGGAGCGCGAGAACCTGGGTGAAATGTGTGAAGGACCTGCGGTGGAACACATTGATGCATTCCACCGCAGGTCCTCTATACGTTCCACCGCAGGCCCTCATATTCCACTGCACTACGTCCCATCTTCCCCTGCCGGCTGAAAGCAATTGCTATCACCAGATGTGGTGAGTGTGTGTACAATCTAATGTGTGATTGTGTGTGTGATCTGATGTGTGCAGTGTGTGATCTGATGTGTGTGTATGAATATGAGTGTGTGTGTGCATGCGTAATCTGATGTATGTGAGTGTGTCGGCCAGAAGCGGTGGGGGCAACGTGGAGCATACCTGATGGGAGCACCCGCTGAAGATCATAGGAGGACCTGGGAGCCATGTAGACATCTGGAGTCTGGTAAGTATGATTCTCCTGGGAAGGGGGTCTGCTTTTCTGGGGGGATAAACTTACCCCCAAGCCTGTTTCCCCGAGAAGAAGCCCTACCCCAAAAATAAGCCCTAGCGCATTTTGTCAGGCAAAACAAATATAAGACAGTGTCTTATTTTTGGAAAAACACAGTAGTTTTGCTCACAACTAGATGTATATGTTTACTAAATACAATTATGTTTCCAAAATGTGTGTTTAGTTTACTTGTATATAAGGTTTTAAGAATGTACTACAGGGTTTCTTACGCATTTTGTAGTTATAAAAAAAAGGTTGCAGAGGTAGACATCGCATTTGAATGTAAAGTACAAACATAAGGAGGTAAATAAGCTGTGCCACCCTTGCTCCACTGACTGCAGACACGCAGATCCTATAACACTACCTCTCTATTGATTTCTACTTTTATTATTTCCTGCTTTTGAATAGGATTTATCAGACTCAGCCGGAATAACTACTCATTTATCCTCACTGACAGATTATACATTTTGATGTTGGACATTTCCAGATACTGCTTGGAGTTTCTGTTTGTGTAAGACATAGTGCAAACAGAAAATGAGGCAATGGCTGTTTGTAGGAGACAAGAAATGTCTTCATTAGCTCATAATTAGCAGAGAGCCATGCACTTTGGATGGAAGTCACGACAGTTATTCCTCCTGATCTACCTGTACAGATGTACACCCGGCTCAGTGCATGGGTTCTCGATGGGAATACAGAATAAAATAATCAAACATGCATGTCTCATTCCGAAACGCTGTAGGACCTAGTGTCATGCTGGAGCCAAGCAGGGTTGACTCGGGAACCCCTGCACTGGCCCTCAGACTAAATGTACCCCGAACTTTTCCTCAACCCAGAGGTACACTTGAAGGTAGTGAGGTCTGGGCCCCCAGTGTGTCTCTCATGCCTGTCCAGGGCTTGGTGTAACTGTACCGCCCCTGCAGTAGTCGAACTGCTTGAATCCGGGGTTGCTGTGGCTCGAGGGTCTTCGGATCCGGGAGCTTGTGGCTACTTTGAAGTGTAAAAGGGGGATATTTACAAGGGAGAGTTTGTGACGCCACCCATGGTTCACGGAAAGGGGCAGCCAGATAATGTTCCCTCCACGGGTAGGGGAGACGCCGGGACTCTAGAGCAGGGTTCCCCAACTCCAGTCCTCAAGGCACACCAACAGTGCATGTTTTCAGGATTTCCTTAGCATTGCACTGCTGTTGGAACCAGCACCTGGGCAGGTAATTACATTAACACCTGTGCAATACTAAGGAAATCCCAAAAACCTGCACTGTTGGTGTGCCTTGAGGACTGGAGTTTGGAACCTCTGCTCTAGAGGATAGGTGAGAAGATAGCGTGGTGCAGACTGTGTGGGCAGGCAGGACACAGGAAGAGCAGTGTACTCACTCGAGCTGTGTAGATGTTGGTGCAACCATGAAGCAGACTCTGACACAGAAGTAAACCAAGTCTGTGGGTGCCGCTGCCACTCTGGGGAGCTCGTCCGGGAATCCATCCCCACTGGTATTGTCTGATGAAATGGAACCTGCCTCCATGCACTTGTAGATAGATGTTTCTGAGTGATCCCTCGACCTGAAGCTGTCGGGGTCCCGCTCCCTCTATTTAAATAGAGGAGCTGTGCTCTCAATGGCTGACACTTGGGATTTCCGTAGGTCGCATAAGCTGAAAACCTCTATCCCCCTCGTTGTGTTGGTGCCTTCGCTCTCTGAGCACTTGGGAAAAGTTAATAAAGAGACTATCTTCCACAGGTGAATTACCAGGTTGCGTGAAGCTACTCCCTGATCTAGGGTCCTGTACCCTGCCGTGCTCGGTACCGGTCCAGTTACTGGACTTTCCGGTGCTGACCGTTCTCCAAAACTAAGTCTGGGCACCCTTCTCCAATACCCTGCGACTGAGTCTCCGACTCCTCCGGTCCCAGACCACCATCTGCGACCTAACCAAAGTCTCCCAGGAAGCTACAACTCCCTCAGCTCCTCACTCTCTGAGGGCTACTTCTGAACTCTAGGGAGCTGCTACTCCCAGCTCCTCACTCTTTGGGAGCTACTACTGAACTGACTATGTCCCTCCCACAAGTCTGCCTGACCCCCTAGGCGGGTGGCATTTCCAGCTAGACCACCCACTGGTGTGCCTGACAGGGTGTGGTGTGAGGTGTGGCTAGGATTGTGTTCTGATGGGAACAAACCAGAGTTAGGATCCCAGAACCATGGAGGATGAGTTCTGCACTATAAGAGAAAGGAGTGCAGTTCCCTGTGACACCCTGATAAGGTCAGGGGCGTCACATAACTGTCTCCACACCCACCACCCAGGGGATGGGCCGTGACAGTAGTCACAAAAACCCCACCAACAAATAACACAGACACGGAGGACAACAAACTTCAAGCACACCAGAAACATAGACCAGGGGGACTACTAAAAGGTGCAGAGGAAGTAAATAAGGTAAGGAGAAAGTAAACAGCAGGGTAACTTCCACACTAAACAACAGCAGCAGAAACCACCTCCTTCATGTTCCAGACCAAGCTCCAGAATGAATTCTAAATAACCATCACCCTCTGTTGGGAGCAGAGGGTATTTATCCAGGTTGGTAGTGGTTATAAGCAGAAACACCTGAGCAAAGGTAATGAGCTTGCTGCTAGCAAGAAATTTGACATTAACCCCATGCATGACAAAAAAAAAAAGACTCAAGTCTCCAAAGGTAATAAGAGACTGTGAGACTGTCAAAAAGAGACGACCGTGACACTTAGGGGTACTTTGCACACTACGACATCGCAGGTGCGATGTCGGTGAGGTCAAATCGAAAGTGACGCACATCCGGCGTCGCTGTCGATATCGGAGTATGTAAATCCTTTTTGATATGGTTAACGAGCGCAAAAGAGTCGTAATCGTATTGTGGCGCCCTGGACAAGCCAGAGGCCACAGGTAACAACACACACACACACCCACCCCCAGCAGTTCACAGCAGACATCCCCAGTGAGACCTGATTTCTTCCTCGGGTTCAGACAGACACACCAGGTGGGCGGAGTCAGGCAGATGGGCACGCCCACCCAGGAGTCTGGCTGGCCTGAGGCAGGAAACAAGTTCAGACAAGTCCAGGCAGAGGAAGAGAGAGGAGGTCTGCAGAGAGGCAGACGCAGACTGGGGCCTAGGTTGGAGCCTAGGTCCCTCGTGTAGCCAGTGAGGCAGACGGTAGTGGCCGTCTGCAGGAGCCGGGAAGACAGTCTTGGTGGAACCGTAGGTAGCTGGGACATCCAGCCATTTGTTTTACCAGAGACTCCGTGTAAATTACTGGCTGAGTGAGTACCACCGTGCCGTGCGGCACAGCGCTGCCCCCGCGACCCTGCACCTCACCAGGCCCCGTAACCCGCCTGCCATATATCCCTCCCTCACCGGGCCCCGGGACAACCAACCCCCCTACCCACGGAGGGGAGAACAACAACTGCGCTGCTCCCTGTCATCGCTCCCGGGATCCCCGTCCAGAGCAGCGGTGGTGTCACAACCTCACCACAACCATGGGTGGCATCACGAACAATCAATCCCCAAAACCAATCCCCTTTTCACTCACGGGCGAGGAGCGCCGCTCGAGTCCCCGGATCCAGCCCACCGCTCGAGCCACCGAGCAGCAGCAGCAGCAGTGCCGGACCCGAGCGTGGTGAGCGCAGCGTCCCATCCTCCGCCCGCGACAGTATCATCAGTGTAGTGTCCGACATTTTCATAATTTAGCTGCAGCGATGGTACGATGTTGTTCCTCGTTTTCCTGCGGCAGCACACATCGCTGTGTGAGAAGCCGCAGGAGTGAGGAACATCAGCGTACCTGCGTCACCTCGGCTCATGCCGGATATGCGGAAGGACGGAGGTGGGCGGGATGTTTACGTCCCGCTCATCTCCGTCCCTCCGCTTCTATTGGCTGCCTGCCGTGTGACATCGCTGTGATGCCGCACGACCCGCCACCTTAGGAAGGAGGCGGTTCGCCGGCCAGAGCGACGTCGCAGGGCAGGTATGTGCATGTGAAGCTGCCGTAGCGATAATGTTCGCTACGGCAGCTATCACAAGATATCGCTGCTGTGACGGGGGTGGGGACTATCGCGCTCGGCATCGCTGCCATCGGCTTGCGATGTCATAGTGTGCAAAGTACCCCTTAGGGCTCATGCAAATCAGTATGATCTTGGATCACAATGCACAGACTGGCCGCAGGTCTACGGACTTGAGCAATACAGCCTTATACAAATATATAATGCTGTCGAGCTCCGGTCAGGAGACCTGCAACTCCATCCATGCATTGCGGTCCAAGTTCATACCGATTTCCACAAATGTCTGCGTGAGCAATAAAAATGATGTAATTAGAATAACTACCCCAAGAGGCCGGTGCACTACAGCCAGTTTTTGCACCATAAAAACAGACCCCAAAAAAATCCTTTGGTTTTGTGTTGCCATTTTCTGAGGTATAACTTGCCCACTTTTCCCTTGACTGTTGTGGTGATAACGATTTGCTCCAGTGAGTAGGGGCACCTGTACTTTGGCTAACAAATACTGGTGGTGAGCAAAATACTGATGGTGGGGCTACTAGGCATTGGACCCTAAGGGGTACTTTGCACGCTGCGACATCGCATCACTACTGCGATATCGTCGGGGTCAAATTGAAAGTGACGCACATCCGGCGCCGGTAATGACGTCGCAATGGGTAAAGCCTAGATGCGCCGATAAATGATCGCAAAAGCGTCGTAAATCGGTGATCTGTGTAGCGTCGGTCATTTTCATAATGTCGCACCAATATGAGATACGATGTTGTTCCTCGTTCCTGCGGCAGCACACATTGCTGTGTGTGAAGCCGCAGGAGCGAGGAACATCTCCTTACCTGCCTCCACCGGCTATGCGGAAGGAAGGAGTTGGGCGGGATGTTTACGTCCCGCTCATCTCCGCCCCTCCGCTTCTATTGGCCGACTGCCGTGTCACGTCGCTGTGACGCCGCTGGCCAGAGCGACGTTGCAGGACAGGTAAGTGCATGTGAAGCTGCCGTAGCGATAATGTTCGCTACGGCAGCTATCACAAGATATCGCATGTGCGACGGGGGCGGGTACTATCGCGCTCAGCATCGCTAGCCGATGCTAGCGATGCCGCAACGTGCAAAGTACCCCTAAGAATAGGTCATCCGTATTATACCCTGTATCTCCGAAAATAAGACACTGTCTTATATTTTTTTTTTGCCCTTAAAAAAGCACTAGGTTTTATTTTCGGGGTATGGCTTATTTTTGGGGAGAAATGGATTGGGGTAAGTTTATCCCAAAAAAATGCATATCCACCTTCCCAGGATCATCATAGTTACCAGACCCTGGGCGTCTGCGTGGCTCCCAGGTACTCCTGTGATCCTTGGCGGGTGCTCCCAGCAGGTATGCTGCACACCATCCTCCCCTTGCTTCTGGCCAACACACACATCAGATCACACACACACGCACACTCACACATCAGATCGCATATACGGTACATACCATATATCGCACATACAATCGCACGCGCACACTCTCACCACATCCGGTGATACCACTTGCTTCCGGCCAGCAGGGGACTCTCTTGTCTCTATGATGCGTTCCACCCGCAGGTCCTGGAAGCTTCACTGCACAGTGCACAGCGTCACATGATGCATTGCACCCACAGGTCTTGGAAGCTCCACTGCACATAGCAAAGCGTCACATGGTGCATTGCACCAGCAGGTCCTGGAAGCTCCACTGCACAGTGCACAGCGTCAGATGATGCATTCCACCTGCAGGTTCTGGAAACTCCACTGTACAGTGCACAGCGTCACAGGTCCTTATGTAATGCCCTGACACTGCAGGTAGTCACCCATAGGCCCCCGCATAACACCTTCCCTCACCTAGGTTACACACAGCCAATCAGAAAACCCTAGTCACCTCCCCCAGGGATAGACAGGTTCACGAGTGGGCGGGACCAGACGGAAGGAAAATGCCCACCTAGGGGTCAGGGGAGCCCGGGGCAGGGGAAAGCAGTGAGTTGGTGGAGTTCGGCGTTTGAGTGAAGTGAAGTGGAGTCCAGGCCTCTGCTTTAGGCCTGAGGCTGAACTGACAGGTGTCAGGGTCGGAGCCCGGACACATTGGCTAGGTGGCAGACGGTGGGCCCATAGCTAGCAGGAGATGGGAAGACAGCTCGGCAGATCCGAGGTGGACCGGAACAGGGTTGGATCCCGCTGATACCAACACCGGAGACCCAACCGGAAACCGTGCACAGAGGGGGTACTCGCACCTTGAAGCCAGGACCGGAACCAACGGCCTAGCTAATCAACCGATTGAGGGCAAGATTATAGGTCCTGTCCCAACCTAAGTCCTGAAAAGAGACAACCACCCACAGAGAGGGATAGGGCATCCGTCAGAGCCCGTAGATCCCACGGGTCAGCGTCAGCGGGCACGGCTCCCAACAGTATTACCGGGAGCGGACTCCCGAGTTCCAAACCGGGAAGTCCACAACACTACAGCACAGTGCAGAGGGAAGAGATACGGACTACCAGCCCGGGGTGGCGGACCAGAATACACCCGGCCACGGTGGCCGGCCACCATCACCTTGGTTAACCAATGGATTTGTCTGACTTCTTTAATCGTGAGTAAGCTCCCTGGTCTGACCAGGCGCACCGGTCCCTGCCATCAACGTCCCCTGCACCAAGTCACCGGGTCCCGGGGCCACCATCCCTACCCGCGGAGGGGTTAACAACAAGTTGCCATCCCATCTCCCCGGGTGTCCCACAACAGCAGCGGTGGTGCCACATCTCACCACACACCGTGGGTGGCGTCACAGACAGTCTACTACCATCCCCGTACAAATACGTCCCCTTTTAGTTGGAGTGTCCGCGTGACCCCCGGATCTGGCAGAACCCCTCGAGCCATACCGCAGATCCGTATCCGAGCAGCGCCGGCTACTGGCACGGGGGCGGCACACTTAAGCAATCGATATCGTTGGATGTGGTGACTGTGTGTATAAAATCTGATCTGTGATTGTGTGTCTGTGTGATCTGATGTGTGTGTTCCGCCGCAGGTCCTTGATGCGTTCCCGGTCGGCGTCTGGTGAGTATGATCGCGGGGTCTTCTCTCTTCTGTCTTCTTTCTTTTGGGGGTGTCTGCTTTCTATAATGAAGTGTCCTGCAGTATTCTTTAATTTTGTTAGATGCATGGACACTTCATTAGTGAATCGCGACTAAAGCTTATTTTCAGGGGATGTCTTGTATTTAGGCCTTACAGAAAACTCCTGCTAGGCCTTATTTTCAGAGTAGGTCTAATTTTTGGGGACACATGGTATGCATGGACAACCCTTTTAGGTCTGCCCTACATTGACACTGATCAGGTTACTTGCTGGGTACAATATTCTATGGAAGACGGATGCAGCTGCAGAGACACAGTGGAAGTATTTTGTATCACCCTGATGTAAGATTCATAGCTGCACTGCCCAGTTCTGCTGTATAATGTAATAAGTAATACTGGCTGGTTCTGGGGGTGTACTACAGAGGAATAAGGGAGCAAGATCTCCTCACCTCTCTGAGTGCAATGTCTTGGAGATATCATTGTAATTAATTTTCACTCTCTAACTCAGGGACGAGTTTTAATCTACTAATGATAACCTACCCATATTCTTAAAAACAAGCTCCTTCCATCTAACATTGTTGAGTTATTCTAAGGGTGTAAATGCAAACCTATTCAAAGGTAACTCTGTTCACGACAATTTGATACTGTAACTTAAAACTACTTTGAGGGAATTCAGTCTTTGTGCACCACCATTATTTTTTGGATCATAGCCTGGTCAAGGGTTTGACTCCTGTCACTTCATTTGTAGTTATCTTTTTGGCTTCTTGTCATTTGGTTGGCGCCCAAGGTGAATTTCGATTTTTTTTCCTTTTTATAGAATGATCTTTAAGAGTATGGTTTCATAAAGAAGAACCATGCACGACCAGGTGGCAAGAGCGTCAAGCTTGCTAGTATTCCAACTTGCAACACTGTGTCCCAAATTTAATTATAGGCCTCTATAAAGTCAACAATATCAACCAAAAAGCAAGGTTTGGGAAAACTGGAAATATCTTCCAAATGAAGGCGTTCATTGAGATTATTCACTGCATATGGTTCCTCAAAATTGAGTATCAATTATCAATATCAAACTAAAATCAGGAGAGAAAAGGCGCAATAGGGTCTTACCTGATTTACTGGGTGAAAAACATAAAGAAGTGGTGCACTCACCTGATCGGGTTGTGCCAGTCACAACTCCTTTAATGGCACAAGTGAGTGCCTAAGCGGTCCAGCAGCAGCCCTGTTGTACAAGTGGAACATCAAATTCGGAACTGGAGGAAAAACAGGTTTTGCGCCGCGCTTGAAGACCACGAACATCAGTGTCAAACAAACAATTCTTTTATTTCATTCCTACGCATTTCGGAGACCCCAACTGCCTCCGTCTTCAGGGTAAGGAACTTTACAGAAACCAAGGAAGAGCCTTTTATAAAGGGATGTACAGAAAAAAAGAGGAAGAGAATCCCTGGCTATGACGTCAGTTCACCATGTGCTACAGAGCAGTGACTCATAGCCACGTGGAGTAAAGCCAAAACAATAAATTTTTTATTATTATTATTATTATTATTTTATTTTTTGTACCCTAAATTGATTGTTTTTATGAATTTCTAATTATTTATCATGAACGTTCTTTTTAAACTAAATGTATTAATATGTACCATATATGATTGCTGAAAGGGAACTATGACGCGGCTTTACTCCATGTGGCTATGAGTCACTGCTCTGTAGCACATGGTGAACTGACGTCATAGCCAGGGATTCTCTTCCTCTTTTTTTCTGTACATCCCTTTATAAAAGGCTCTTCCTTGGTTTCTGTAAAGTTGCTTTCCCTGAAGAAGGAGGCAGTTGGGGTCTCCGAAACGCGTAGGAATGAAATAAAAGAATTGTTTGTTTGACACTGATGTTCGTGGTCTTCAAGCGCGGCGCAAAACCTGTTTTTCCTCCAGTTCCGAATTTGAATTATCAATATCAAGTATGAAAGCTATGTGCAGAAATTCCCGAACTTACATGCCTTGACTGCTATCAATGACATTATTATTGGTTGTCAGGGATGTTCTGCCACGCTGAATGCACTTGGACAAATTATCAAAATCTTCTCCTTGTAGCTCCATTTCCAATTGCTGACCAGTGACTTCAGAGATGTGATTGACAGGAGACAAGTAAGGAGATGTTACAGGCCATGGTAGCACGTTGAGGCCATACAGGCTGCTCACTATAGTACAAACAACATACAGCCTGGCTTTTTTCTGTTCAAAATGCCTCCTCACACACGGCCACACCACTGGTTCCACAACCAAATCAATCTATCAAGTTGTTAGTATATCTGGAATGAAGACTAGAAGGGTTTGCCTACCTTACGTTATGCCACCTCCCACTACAATCTAGCAAGTAGGAGCGGTGTGATCTTCCCCGATGAAACCCTCTTCGTGGTTTTCCTGATATGGTCTCCAGACCAATCTCTGACTATAATTGAATTCAAGACAAAAGCAGGACTCATCACTGAAGAGGATAGACCAACATTTCAGCCTCTACGGCCATCTTGCTCTACACCATGATAGCCTTTGAGAGTTGTGGTGTAAGGTCAATGGTGAGGCCTGCATAAGGGAATGCCACACTGGTCCTACTCTCAGAATTATGGTATGAGGTAGTACAATATACAATAGCCAGACCCTTGTAGTCTTCATTATAGGTACACTAACAGCTCTGCATTACATTGATTTGTAGTACAGCCATCTCTCCAAAGTCCCCCAAGAGCCATTTTACTACACAAGCATTTCTGACTGCATGTTGCTCATGCTACTGTGAGCATCTTGTCTGCCTAACATGGCCCCTAGCCTTTCCAAATTTATGTCACAGATATGTCATGGCCTGTCATGGAGGTGTCATAGTTGGCTGACAATCCAGTGGCAGCAAGTGTTAGAAAATTCCACAGATTGGTAGTACGTGTTGTTATATGACAGTTCCCTGTTTCTTCAGCAGCAGACTCTATGACCCTTGGAAACTGTCAGTTTTCCCTCTCAGTTGCCAGCCTCTGACTTCCTTTATAAACCTCACCCTGGGATGGTTTGGGTGCAGTTTATAGTTGCTCCTGGATGTGGTCTGCAGCAGTCATCTCCTCTTGTTGTTCCAGACACTTCAGTGGTAGCTTCTCCTAAGATAAGTGTTTGACTTTTGCTGTCCCCCTTGGCTCAGGTGGTAGCATTTGTGTTTACCCTGTATTGTTTCCTTTTGTCTCCCTTAGCATTAGTGGTGTTGATGAAGAGCTCATACCCTTCATCCTTACTTAGGGCTCAGATCAGGTTTTTAATAGGGTGAGGTATTCCTGCTTGGCGACAAGTGCGGAACCTATATAGGGTTGGTGAGGCCAGTGAAAGTGAGCTGCAGGTTGTTGTCAGGGGTCACCACTTCCCCCTTTACCTAGTGATAGGGAATTCCTTTTCGCTTCCCTTTGTATTGTACTATACGGTTGATATAGCTTTTATCCCCGTCCGTGACAATTTGTATCCCAATCTGGAAAGTGATTGGTCAACAATTGCAAAGAGAGCTGACAGCAGTGGATTTTGATGATTTGCCCAAAAGATACAGCATGACAGAACATTCCTCAGACAACTGGTAGCAGCCAGGGTGTGTAAGTGCTGAGATTGCTCTGCATAGAGCTCAAAAGGCCCCGTCACACATAGAGATAAATCTTTGGCAGATCTGTGATTGCAGTGAAATCATGGACATATTGTTCTATTTGTACACAGCCACAAACCTGGCACTGATTGTCCACAATTTCACTGCAACCACAGATCTGCCGCAGATTTATCTCTGTGTGTGACAGGGCCTTTAATCGATACTGTATGAATCAAGATATTTTGAAAGTTTCCATTTTTATATCATTTGCATATCATTAACATGTCTAGCGCTCCTGTGAATTCCATAACGCCACAATTTTTCCTTCTTCATGTTGCCATTTTAATGTTGAGGCGTGTATGTAACATGTAATCCTGCCAGACTGAACCCTATAACATACGGTAATATCTTCTGTAAATTGGACAGAATTCAGGCAAGTAGACAAAACTTACAAAGAACATTTTTGTTTTATTGCTGACGATTTCATTTCAGAACTAGCAACATCAGAAAATAAAAGGAACCCAAACATCACACATCGAGCTGATTAAGAAACAACTGTTATTGCAGTAACACAATTTCCATGTCTGCACCTACTTTGTCTTCATCTAACGAAATGATGTGTTACTGTAATTGTTTGATGTGGAGTCAAGAAAAAAAATTACCAAAGTAACCAAAAAAACATACAGCAAAAGCAGGTTTGTTTTCTTTTATTTTACATCTTGAAACTTTTATTAGGTTGCAAAAACTGCCAAAAAGGCAAGTTTCTTTAACAAGACTAAAACGTAGAAAAAAAATTGTTTTAGGCATTTTAATGAGGCTTTTGGTACTTAAAACGGTCGCTTTGAGATTGCTACATTCCAGACTATGTAACTTCTTCTAAAATAGCAGAACATTCCATTTTCACATCACAGTCATGTTGTCAGGATTTTTGTGTTTTTAATAAAGTTACACATGTTTTAACTTTAGAGTCTACAACACATTGCTCGTTGCCAAAAAATGACACATGGTTGTAATTATTTGTTGCATAGGGTTTTTTCCCCCTTAATTAGAGTTTTAGCAAATAAATGACACATGATAAATACTTTGCTAAATAATTGCGTTGATAAAGAATTTTAATAGAATCACTGTTTATTTAATGGACACACTTTAGGGGGGGAGGTAATAATGGAATTACAACTTCTACTAAAAGAAAATCAAGAAGCTGGAGAAAAAAAGGTTGTACTCATGAAGATTCTAGATTTCGAAAAGACACAGTGTGTCTCCAAAAATAAGACAGGGTCTTATCTTATTTTTTTCTCCAAATAATGGGCTAGGGCTTATTTTCAGCGGATGTCTTTTTTTTCCGTGAACAAAATTCCATATTTATTCTTGATCAAAAAAATCAACATTTATTCAAATGTACCGTATTTTTCGGATTATGAGACACACTTTTCCTCCCAAATAATTGGGAGAAAAATGAGGGGTGGGTGTTATAATCCGAATATAGCTTCTCGGGAGGTGGTGGAGAGGGCAGGGGCAATGCTGCGGGTGCGGTGCTGCAGCGGCTGTGCTGAGGCTGCAGGCGCTGTGCTGCGGCGCCTGTGCTGGGGCTGCAGTCTGATGTGCTGTTGGCGGTGATGGCTTCAAATAATGGTCCTCGGAGTCGGCGCATGCGCATATGGAGCTCTCGGCTCAAGATCTCATCTGCGCACGTGCCGCCTGCGGCCCACTGATTTCCCAGCAGCGGACTTAAAGAGAATGGCACACAGAGGTGACGCATGCACAGATGAGATCTCGGCTTGTCATTGAGGCGATAGCTCTATCTACGCACGTGTAGACTCCGAACGCCATTTCTTTGAAGCCCGCAGTTTCTGGGACAGCATCTGAGACACCTGCCGCACCGCCCTCACCATCGCCCTGGTCCAGTGACCCCACTTCACCACCACTGCCACCCCCCGGTTAGACACCACCGGATTATAAGGCAGACCCCATTTTTTTGCCACCTTTTTTTTCTCTAAAATTTGGGGTGTGTCTTCTAAATCGAAAAATTCTGTGATCATACCACATTCTGGAACATCAGCATGACTTTCCAAACCCTGTGTGTAACACATATGTCTATCTATCTATCTATCTATCTCTTATTTATCTATTTACCTATCTATTAGAGGATAGGTTGATAATAGATAGATAGATAAGAGATGGATAGATAAGAGATGGATAGATAAGAGATGGATAGATTGACACCTATTATCTATCTAACCGCACACTGCACACATTTACCAGCCGGACTCCTCATTAGCCCTAGACTAATGCAATTAAGAGATCTTTTGTCACATTACATGGTGGCAGAAAGGTCCTTAAGCAGTCTTATCATCAGGATGCAAACGCTGGGGCCCCTAGGAAAATATAGACCCTATTAAATTGCCCAGTTTGCTCTCCCCACCCAATAATGCCAGCTCTGCATATTAGCCTGTCTCCTGTTTAGTTCTTTTAGACTTCTGCAATTAAAAGACCTTTGGTCACATGACTGTGAAGTCATCAAAGGTCCTTAAACAATCTGAACCTCAGAATACAACTTCTGGGTTCCCTAAGAGTGTGGGGGGCCCTGAGACATTGCGCAGTTTGACTCCCCCCTAACACCAGCTCTGACTCTAACTAGGGCTTTTTTTTGGAGGAGGGCTTATTTTTCAAGAATATTCCAAGAATCCTGTAAAATCACGCAAGGGCTTATTTTTGGGGTAGGTCTTATTCTCGAAGAAACACAGCACCAGAAGCTTACCCAAAATTTGTGCTATTATGAAAGGCATGCTCCTTTTTGGGATATTTAAAATGATAAGATTTTCCATAAATGTTTGATAGACATGAGTCTCAAAGGGATGTTGGTGTACTTTAGGTGTATAGAGTGAAGAGAGGACTGCTCATGCCAATTTTTGAACCACCTATAAATATTAATGGATAGAGCCACACCTGTACATCCACCCCTCCATTTCTGACAGTGCATGTCAAGGTCACATTCTCATGATATGCCATAAATGTCCCAAATGGGTTAGATTAAAGGATTTGTTTTATATGTATATGGAAGTATGTTTCAGCAGAATTCAATCAAACAGAGCTGACCTGCAAAACCAGATATAGGTCATAAATAAGAATACAGGTGTTCTTCGAAAAAACCTTCTTTTTCTAATTCCATCTGACAACTTTAAAGCCTGAAAGATAAAATATACATTTGTGTAATGACAATCCTACAATTATCCATGCGGTAGAACTGTGGCTATGGAATAGTTACTTAATCCTGTGTCAAGAAGTTTTGTGACCCGTAAGGACAATCTAATGTGTCTATTGATAACATATGTTGGAAGGAAACAAGAATCTGGCATGTTGGGTTTGAAAATGTCCAATGTTACGTGTTTATCAATGGACAAAATGCAAAGTGAATGAACAAAAAAGAAATCTAAATCAAATCGGTGTCTTTTATGAACACTGATGAAAGCTTTAATTCTTCTAGGTACACTTGCACATAGTTTTAGAAGGAACTCTTCAGGGAGGTTGTTGGAAAAATCTTGGAAGAATTAACCACAATTCTTCTGTGTATGAGGCTTGTGCAAATCCTTCTGTCTTTTCATGTATTCCCAGACAGACTCAATAATGTTGAGATCAGGATTCTGTGAGGTCCATATTATCACTCCCACAACTCCTTGTTCTTCTTTATGCAAAAGATAGTTCTTAATGACACTGGCTCCAAAATATTCCCCCAGCCGGACAACGACCCCAAACATATAGCCAATCAAAAGCTTCCCTGATGGCAAAATATCTGTCTGTATTTCTCCACATCGAGGATCCCATTAATCCTAACCAAAACCCCAACTCCATTTGCTTAAATGTAGCCCCACACTTGCAGGGAACCTCCACTGAGCTTCTATGTTGCCTGCAGACACTCATTATTGTGCCGCTCTCCAGACCTTCTGCAACAAACTACCTCCTCTTACAACTAAATATTTTATATTTTGACTCATCAGTCCAAAGCATCTGCACTAATTTTTCAGCCCCTTGTTCCTATGTTTTCGTGGCTAGTAGAATCACTTAGTATTGTTTCCATGTTGAAGGCATGTTTTTTGGCTGCAATTGTTTGATCATTACCATTTCTCGACAGACTTTTCTCAACTATGGATGGGTGTAGCTGGGTCCCACTGGTTGCTGCCGATTCTGAGCTGATGGCCCTATTGGACATATTCTGATTTGAAAGAGAAGTAAGCATGATGTTATGACAAGGATGAGATGATTGGACAGGGATACCTCGGCTGGTCCTAAGACTGAGGACCCTGCACTGTCCCTTAGCTTAGAAGTATGCTTGATGGTAGTGAGGTCTGAGTCACCAGCATGACCATAACTCCTGTCCAAGCCCTGGTGTAACTCCCCTCACCTCCTCCACCCAAGGGGTGAGGCGGGACCGTAGTCACAAATCCCACAACTAAATGCAGATAAATGCAGATACGAGAAAAAACAAAACTTGTTTACACTGCAATCAAACACAAAGGAGAAACAATACGTGCACAGGGGGAAAATAACATAAAAGGGAGGAAGTAAACTGAGAATTGGGAACCTTCCACACCACACAATAAGCACACCACGGTTTACCAAAGATTGAATCACCACTATAAGACCTGAATCACTGCACAAGCTGGAGTTATAATCGGCACTGAGTAGTAAGATCCAGTACCTTGTATAGGAAGGAGACTGCTGTGATTGTTAATTAGCAACCTGAGCTCCTAGAAGAGTTCCCCAGGTCAGCAGGAATTAACTCCTGCAAGACTGAGGAACATTGAAATACCGATGCCCAGCTCTGGCTGAACAACTAGCAGACATCAGGTTGCCTGTTAGATTTTGCAGTGTGAACAATGCCCAACGCAGCCGTGACCTCTAATGAGTTTAAAACCAAACATCACATGACAGATGTGTCTTTCATCGGCTTAACAAAGTTTCCTTAGCCAATCACTGCATCTACGGTCCTCAGTGTTGTCCATTATTGGTATCCTCAATGCAGAGAAATACATGCAGATCCATCATACAATACCATCAAGGTGTCATCTGATTGACTCCAAATTTATTCTACAATAGGATAATGACCATCAAACACACATACAACCATTGTCATTAAGAACTATTTTCAGTGTAAAGAAGAAAAAGGTATCTTGGAAGTAGTGTTATGGCCCCACAGAGCCCTGATCTTTACATCATCATGTCTTACTATGATTACATGAAGAGAAAGAAGGATTGGCACAATCTGATATCCACAAAAGATCCAAGATATTTAGAACAAATCCTGTCTGTAAGTAACAAGTTTACCTACAAACATTGATGCTTTGCTGCTGTTTTAATTGCACAGGGTGGCTACACCAAATATTGATTGCATATAATTTTTACCTTTGTCCATTCACTTTGTATTTTGTTAAATAAATAAATTATAATCAATTCTATTTTGGGAAGCATTAGTTATTTGCATAATTTTGTTCACACCTGGCTAAACATTTTTCACAATGGGGAGATAAGGTATGCACACCAGTGACTATGTAAGGGGAATACATGTAATAGCAGAAACTGCTGTGTGAATACTGACATGAAAAATTCAATAGCTATATGTAAGAATGAAATGTGAAAAATGGAACCTGCATTACTGCCATGAATATATGAATAAAGAGAAATTTAGCTACTGAATTGATCAATGCAATAGAGCCCCAACACTACGCCAAAGTATTTCTCTACGTTGGGGTCCCTAGCTTGTGTGTGTCCTCTCATGCAGTTAAAAAACTTACCGTGTATGGGAAGCTGAGACCCAGGCTATATATACGATGTGGATTGGCAATAGGTGTGTATGGGGAGGGTTCACATCGTATATATAGCCTGGGTCTCAGCTTCCCATACACGGTAAGTTTTTTAACTGCATGAGAGGACACACACAAGCTAGGGACCCCAACGTAGAGAAATACTTTGGCGTAGTGTTGGGGCTCTATTGCATTGATCAATTCAGTAGCTAAATTTCTCTTTATTCATATATTCATGGCAGTAATGCAGGTTCCATTTTTCACATTTCATTCTTACATATAGCTATTGAATTTTTCATGTCAGTATTCACACAGCAGTTTCTGCTATTACATGTATTCCCCTTACATAGTCACTGGTGTGCATACCTTATCTCCCCATAGTGATGTTTTTTTAGGTTTTTGCACCCAGTTCAGACATAGAATGGAGTTCCAAACGTTATTTCTTATTTGTTAGTAGTTTTTCGTTTGTGAACCCTCCCCATACACACCTATTGCCAATCCACATCGTATATATAGCCTGGGTCTCAGCTTCCCATACACGGTAAGTTTTTTAACTGCATGAGAGGACACACACAAGCTAGGGACCCCAACGTAGAGAAATACTTTGGCGTAGTGTTGGGGCTCTATTGCATTGATCAATTCAGTAGCTAAATTTCTCTTTATTCATATATTCATGGCAGTAATGCAGGTTCCATTTTTCACATTTCATTCTTACATATAGCTATTGAATTTTTCATGTCAGTATTCACACAGCAGTTTCTGCTATTACATGTATTCCCCTTACATAGTCACTGGTGTGCATACCTTATCTCCCCATAGTGATTTTTATTAGGTTTTTGCACCCAGTTCAGACATAGAATGGAGTTCCAAACGTTATTTCTTAAACATTTTTCACAACACTGTGTATACATGTGGTATAAATCAATAAGTATTAAACGCATGAAGAAAGAGAAGTGCGAAAAGCCATGGAAAGTCATGACACCAGCTGAAATTTATCAGTAATTAGAAAATAATCCTGACACTTAGTGAAAAATAAAATCAGTTGGTTCAACTGTATGACAAAGTTATTGTTTTGGAGTGGCCATCACAAAGCCCTGCTCTCAATCCTACTGAAAATTTATGGGCAAAGCTGAAAAGGCCAGTGGAGCAAGGTGACCTTCAAACATGGCTCAGTTTCACCAGTTCTGTCAGGACGAATGGGCCCAAATTCCTACCAACTATTGTCAGAAGCTTGTGGAAGGATATCCAAAATGTTATACAGTTTAAGGGTAATGGTACCAAATAGTAATCAAATGTATGTAAACTGTTGACTTTGCAGAAAGTAATAAATATGCCTTCAAACATTCTCTCTCTCATTATTCTGGCATTTGGCAAATATAAAAAATTTTGGTTCTTAATTGACCTAAAACAAGAAAGGTTAGTCAGTGAGGGCAGTCAGAGAGTGGAACAGGCAACCACGGGAGGTAGTGAAGCTCTCCATCAATGGAAATCTTCAAGCGGAAGCTGGGCAAACATATAGCTGGGAAGATTTAGGAAAACCTGCACTTGCACGGGGTTGAACCCGATGGCCCTTGAGGTCCCTTTCAACTCTACCATTCTCTGATTTTATGATTTCATGTCAGATAATGAGAAAAACATGCAGATGTGTCTATTTAGGTAATGTTTGTAAACTTTTGGTTTCAAATATATATATAGTTTGCAGTTTTTACTGAATTTCAAATATTGTTTCCAGCTTCACTAAAAATGAATCTCATTGAAGTATTACTGTATAAAGGTTCACTTACGGGTCATTTGGGAACAATAGTTTAGAGTTCGCAGAGAAAATCTGGATAATTTTTTCTCAAAACTGCAAAAGTGAAAATATGAAGCAATAATTGTAGAAAAACAGGTATCAGATACCATGAACCAAGTATAACTTGCCATGGGTATATATAAATATTTGTGTTATGAATTGGAAGGCTGCCATATATATATATAAGTACGTGTGAATTTCATTCTGAGTCGCTTTATATAGACTTCATAACCTGACGCCACATTTTTAATGTCAGTGTATTATAAGCCAGCATCAAGCCTTATGAATGGTAAATGAACGTGCATGTTGGCTTATTATATAAGTGTTAATGCAACATACAGAAAGAAAGAAAATAATTGGCACCCGTCATGGCAGGAATGACCAATGATTCCAGAATAAACTTGAGCATACTTAAAAGTTGCGCACTTAATATTATGTTAAACTTTCGTATCTTTGTTAAATGTATGTAAGTTCTTCATATTACCTAGAAAGGCTATGTATTCTTGCTCCTTAAATGTGTTCCTTTTAGATTTAAAATATGTATATGCCATTATCTACAGTAAAAAAATCTTAAAATCTTGATGTTTTCACTCTGACCGCTAAGTCTCATAATAGGTTTAACACTTTGTGTTCTGTAGAAATTACTTCTCAGGAATCATAGAATAGTAGAGTTGGAAGGGACCTCAAGGGCCATCAGGTCCAGCTCCCTGCGAGTGCAAGTTTTCCTAAATCATCCCAGTTAAATGTTTATCCAGCTACCCCTTGAAGATTTCCATTGATGGAGATCTCACCACCTCGCGTGGTCGCCTGTTCTACTCCGTGACTGCCCTCACTGTCAGACATTTTTCCTAATGTCTAATCTCAATCTCCTTCCTTTTAGTTTCATCCCATTGCTTCTTGTACATCCTTGTGCTAATGAGAATAGGGTGGTTCCCTCTGCATTGTGACTACCTTTCAGATATTTGTAGACCGCTATTAAGTCTCCTCTCAGCCTTCTCTTTTTCAAACTAAACATTCCTAGTTCTTTTAGCTGGTTTTCATAAGACAGTTTGCAGACCTTCTACCATCTTGGTTGCTCTTCTCTGGACTTGCTCCAATATATCGGTCTTTCTTGAATTGAGGCACCCAGAACTGCACACAGTATTGCAGGTAGGGTCTGATGAGAGTATAGGGGAATAATTACTTCTTTTTGCACTGTGTGACACCCATTTATATTTAATAAAAGGAATTTATTGATAATCTCTACTCAGAATAACTATTCTTTGAAAAATGTATGACTATAGGTCAATTATAGGTAGTATATGCTAATAGGGATCTAGTCTGGAAACATATTGTTAAAATGGACCTACATATTCTAATTATAATAAAAGTGTCCTGGGTCTGCCTTTTTGGGGGATAAACCTACCCCCAACCGTGTTTCCCTAAAAATAAGCCATACTCTAACAGGGAGCCCTAGCACATTTTTCAGGGCAAAAAATAATATAACAGTGTCTTATTTTGGGGGAAACAGGTATATGTAGATATAATAATAGGTGATGGCCACAGCTCACTTCTTACCTCTCTCTCCTCACTGACCTCTGAACAGACCACAAAGCATGGCTACAACGGTCCCTCATAGACATTAATAATCAACTCTAAGTTTATTGCTTTCTATGAATTTTATGGCTCCTGTAAAGCAAATGTTTGAATGATGTCTGTCCCCAAAATCATGTACAAAAATATACAATCAGATAAAAACAGATTGAAAAATAAGAATAAAAATATTTATCAGTTTTTCTGTTTTTAATTAGTATAAATTACAGATTATACATTTATTTACTGACAAAATTTCACATGAAATACTGAAATGAACTACAATATATATCTGAGCTCAGTATCTCCCCCAGACAGATACGCTTTAAAAAAATGTATACAAGTATTAGGATTTTCATATTACCGTAACTTTGTTGAGGATTTGAGCAGAGGTGTTTTATAGTCCTGGGTTCAAGAACAACATCTGCAAGGAGTTTGTATTTCTCTTCTCTCTGGGTTCTCCAGTTTTCTCCATAGACATAATGATATGGAATTAAGATTGTGAGCCCCAATGGGGACAGTGATGATGATTGTAAAGTGCTGTGGAATTAAGTGACACTATATAAGGGCTCTTTCGAACAACCGTAGAAATTGGTCGTGTGCCATCTAATTTTTATATCGAATTCTACAATTTTACTGTGAAATTGGATGAGACTCACTCATTCAAATCTATGGGTGCAAGAAAAAAATATATATACCACAGTATGACATCCGATTTTTGAGGATATATGACAATTGTTTCTATGTCTATGATTATGATAGTTTTTTCGCTTGAAACGCGTAAGATGTTTTTATTTTTCACCTGTTTTTTAAATATGCATCAATAAAGAATCTCTTTTACTTAAGAAGATATCGGTATTCATATGACAAGAAGTTTCTTGGATTGTGCTGGACCCTTCATCTATTTTTCACTGACAATTGAAGATTGAGAAAAAAATTGTCCGACTTTTCCGGATGAAAATTGAACCGATTTTTTTATACTGTTGTGTAAACCTAGAGTAAGCAAGTAAAATAAATAAATAATAAGAGCTATATGGTTACTTTGAATGGACAACATTTTTTACACACACACACACGCACACACACACACACACACACACACACACATATATATATATTGCCTGATTATACAAAAATTAAAAAAGGGATACATTATCTCACGTGTTTGCTGTCAAACTCGTGAGATATTATGCACATGGCCTGCATAGCAAATAAAATAATTTCCTGAATGTGTGAAGCCCCACAGGTGTTGTATCGGTGCATACCTTCAGGGACTCCACGTAGCTGGTGCTGGTCACAGGTAGGGAATCTTCAGTTTTGATCGTGACGCCACTCTCAGTATTGCGGTCAGTGGGGACCGCCACTGCAGGTTAGGGGACGCCTGGGGCTGATGGTGGGTGCAGTCGGATGTAGTAGCCTCCTGAGAGTGAGGCAAGCCCCAGGGCCCTGTGTAGGTTTGTAGTACCACAAGTCGCAGAATGACTCACACAGGCAGAACTGTCTTTCAAGGGCTTTACTCACATTTGATGGCAGGGTGAGTAGCCCGGGCGTAGCTGGGATGAACCAGATGGGAACCAGGTATCCTTCAGGCTAACTTTATGAGGGTGACTACTGACTCGCCTTCCTTAGCCCTTGGTGGTTTGGGGTGACCCCGACTTTGAGTCCCTATGGGGGTCACCCAGGGAAGATGCTGCAGCCTCTCTCCCCCTTTTGTTTGCCGTTTGCTTGTTCCCCGGACCAGGCCACTCCAGCTGCTTGCCTCCTGTGACCTATGGGCCCTCACTGCGGTTACGTGGCTGCGGCTTTTGTGGTGTTGTGGTGTGGGCTTTGAGAGCCCCACACCGGCAGGTTTAGCAGAAGAAAGCTGGATCTATCTTCGCTTCGGGATCTGCCGCCCGGTTGGGCCTGGTGCTCTCTAGCAGTCTCCTTACTTCCCACTCCGTGCTTTCTCTCTAGCTGAAGCTGGCTTTCAGGTAGCACTCCTAGTTGACCGTTCTCCCCCGTCAGTAGCCACTGCGCGGGCGCTGTTAGACAGCATCAACCCCACAGGTCTGCTCCTCACTGAGCCCTAAGGAGTTCTCTTCTAACTGACTCACTGCTCCTCCTCTCCTGTTCTTGCCTACGCCACCTAGCAACCAGATTCTCTTACCACACCCCTTGAGAGGAGATGGAGGCTTTTGGCCCCCTCCACTATTCCAGTGAAGGTCAAGGCTTTGCCCCCTCCTGGGATCCCCAGGGGTCCTCTCATGGGTACATGTGTGAGACCTGATCACTATGCGCCTGTGTTCCACACCCCTGTCAGCCTTCTGGATTACCTGTATTGTACTGTCCCCAGCATGGGTGCAGTACTCAGTGGTGCCTGACCAGGTCAGGGGCGCCACATTCCCCCTTAGTTATCACCAGCACGTCCTCGGGCTGCAAGACAACATTTTATAATGCATAAAACATTAAAACATGTAAAACATTTTTAAAAGCACCAGGTACCATACATCACCACCCTCCACCCACAAGTCCGTTAACCCACCCAAAACCCTTTCACGTTGGCCGCGGCTTCAGCCACTTCTGGCAGGATGTAGAGGCGGCTTACATGGGCTGGTGGTTTCAGGGTATACCTGGCCGGGTGGATCCGCGCCTTCAGCCTCTTCTGGCAGGATGCAGAGGCGGCCTCCACAGTTGGTGCTGACCAGGTACCCTCTTTGTGGTGGTGAGCCAAGGCCCCATAAACAGGCGTGCTCTCTGGTTGCAGGTAAGCCAAGGCCCTATATACGGACGGGCCCCCTGGTTGCAGACGAGCCAAGCCCCTAAACAGGCTGACTCTGGTGGTGGTGGTGCCCTTTTGGTGTAACTATTTACACTGCGAGAGTTTGTGGCTATAGCCAGTTCATAGCCTTAAGGTTTATGGTTTTCTCACATTAGTTTATGTGGGCACATTGCTTAAACTTGAAAACGTTGCAAAACTTCAAACTTTTCAAAACTGGTCAAAACAGTAACTTCTTACTTTCCTTTACTTTACTCCTCTTTACCAGGGCTTGAGCCTGTATGGCTGCGGCACCTGCTGCTTTCCTGCTCTTTGTCGTCGTCTGTGGTCGTTTCATCTATAGGTTCCTTGTCTTTTCTTTCTTGATCTTCATCTGTGTCTTTATCTCTGTCTTTTCTTTCTTGTAGCATGGGGTGGCTGTAAGGTTTGCTGGTACATAGTGCTACGTCAAGCGCGTACAGTCCTCTTTCGCCTTCATGCATAGTGAATTGTACTGAATCCCCCATCTTTAGGTTTCTGCCAGGGTGTCCTCTAGGCAGATGAGCGCTCACATCTCTTCTGTTGACAAATATCCCTTCTTTGATACCAGGGGCTACAATAAAGCCGTATCCGCTTTTCAAGTTGAAATCCTCCACTACTCCTCTGCAAAGGGGTCCTCTGGCCTGGGCTCTGGACCTTCTCAGTAACCTTTTCTCCTGTAGGTCTCTGGCTGCAACTTCCCTCTGCTCTGGAGATTGTGGTGCAGGGGACAGCGTTGTTCTGTTGCGACGCCTTGTCTTGTGGGCTGAGTTTTGCCGGGCTGTTACTTCAATGCCTTCAGGGCCCCAGGTGAGGTTTCTGGGCTGATCTTCGTCAGCAGACGGTGTCAAGTCCTCCTCATCCCAGCGGGAATAGGGCAACATCTCCGGTTCTGAGTATAGATCCACTGCTGGTGGCTCCGGAGTCAGCTCCTCAGCTTCCTGGCCTCCTCTCCCCCTTAGTTCTTCTTGGCACTCCTTTGGTGGCAGTGCTGGGGATGGGCTTTCTTCAGCTGGTCTGGGCGGTGGACTCTCTGGCGCGGCTGCAGGGGTTGCCTGAATCTCCTTGGGGGTATGCGGAGGGAGCAGATACCGATCCACCATCTCTTGTGGGAACTGGGCCTCTAGGTCAGCCTTCAGCTTCCAGTATTCGGGGTCCTCTCCTATCAGGGTCTTCCTAGCAGGGACCTCTTTGGACTGGGGAGCGGTGTCTGCTCTGGCCTTGCAGGCCGGGGTAAATGATGAGGTAATCTCTTCTTGGCGGGCCGCGCCTGGCATGGCGGCGGCCTGGTCTTGGCGGGCCGCGCCCGGCATGGCGGCGGCCTGGTCTTGGCGGGCCGCGCCCTGGATGGCGGCGGCCTGGTCTTGGCGGGCCGCGCCCGGCATGGCGGCGGCCTGGTCTTGGCGGGCCGCGCCCGGCATGGCGGCGGCCTGGTCTTGGCGGGCCGCGCCCTGTTTGGCGGCGGCCTGGATCGGCGTCGCAGCTGCGATGGGATCTGTGCAGGCTGGGCTGGACGTCGCTGCAGCAGTCTGGGCTTGGCGGGCCGCGCCTGGCGTGGCTGCGGCCTGGCTCAGCACCTCACTTGCGGCGCGGACGAGCGTTGCTGCGGCGGTGGGGTCTCGGCGGGCCGGGCCCAGCAGGGCGGCAGCCTGGGTCAGCGTTACGCCTGCGACGCGGATGAGGGTCGCGGTGGCAGCCGGTTCTTTGCGGGCCGGACTGGGCGTTGCTGCAGGGACCGGGTCTTGGTGGGCCGAGCAGGGCATCGCTGCGGCCGCTGGGGCTTGGAAGGCCGCACCTGGCGTGGCTGCGGCCTGCTTCAGCGTCGCCGCACCGGACGCCTCTTCGGGGACCGCGGGCGTGGCAGCAGGGGTCGGGGCACTTGCGCTGGCCGGGGCATCACTCGACTCACCCACCGGTGGCAGCATCGGGGTCTGCGTCATCGCCGTCCTGTCTGGCACTCGGCGCGCGGCTCTCCTTTCATAGGCCCGAACCGCCGCGGTCATCTCCAGCATTTCCATTCGTTCTTCCCGGATCTGCTCCACAACCCGGTTCTCCAGTCGGTCGCAGAACTGGGCCAGCTCCCGATACCACCAGGCAGCGGAGCCCGGTTCTGGATTTCTGCGGTCAGACGCCATTTCTTCTGCGCCCTCTTCTGCACGACTCTCCAGCTGTGGACTCGCCGTTGCCTCAGATAGCAAGCTGTTCAGTTTCTGCTCTGCCTCTTTCAGCAGCTCCTCTCCCAGCAGCAGGCTTGTGGCTCTCTTTCCTTCCCGCCGTCTCTGGACGCTTCCACTCTCATAGCTGGCAAGGTCCGAACTCTGCAGGGGATCTCTGGGTAGCCACACCTCTTCGTGGGCGGTAACTTCTTCCAGCGCGGGCTGCTGTTGTTTTTCAGCGCGCTTTTCATGGTGGCAATATGGCGGCGCTTCCAATTTTTCAAGCGGACCGCCCAGGCACATGGTCACCTGTCTGGACAGGTCTAGTCCTTATCCTGTTCGTGACGCCAGATGTGAAGCCCCACAGGTGTTGTATCGGTGCATACCTTCAGGGACTCCACGTAGCTGGTGCTGGTCACAGGTAGGGAATCTTCAGTTTTGATCGTGACGCCACTCTCAGTATTGCGGTCAGTGGGGACCGCCACTGCAGGTTAGGGGACGCCTGGGGCTGATGGTGGGTGCAGTCGGATGTAGTAGCCTCCTGAGAGTGAGGCAAGCCCCAGGGCCCTGTGTAGGTTTGTAGTACCACAAGTCGCAGAATGACTCACACAGGCAGAACTGTCTTTCAAGGGCTTTACTCACATTTGATGGCAGGGTGAGTAGCCCGGGCGTAGCTGGGATGAACCAGATGGGAACCAGGTATCCTTCAGGCTAACTTTATGAGGGTGACTACTGACTCGCCTTCCTTAGCCCTTGGTGGTTTGGGGTGACCCCGACTTTGAGTCCCTATGGGGGTCACCCAGGGAAGATGCTGCAGCCTCTCTCCCCCTTTTGTTTGCCGTTTGCTTGTTCCCCGGACCAGGCCACTCCAGCTGCTTGCCTCCTGTGACCTATGGGCCCTCACTGCGGTTACGTGGCTGCGGCTTTTGTGGTGTTGTGGTGTGGGCTTTGAGAGCCCCACACCGGCAGGTTTAGCAGAAGAAAGCTGGATCTATCTTCGCTTCGGGATCTGCCGCCCGGTTGGGCCTGGTGCTCTCTAGCAGTCTCCTTACTTCCCACTCCGTGCTTTCTCTCTAGCTGAAGCTGGCTTTCAGGTAGCACTCCTAGTTGACCGTTCTCCCCCGTCAGTAGCCACTGCGCGGGCGCTGTTAGACAGCATCAACCCCACAGGTCTGCTCCTCACTGAGCCCTAAGGAGTTCTCTTCTAACTGACTCACTGCTCCTCCTCTCCTGTTCTTGCCTACGCCACCTAGCAACCAGATTCTCTTACCACACCCCTTGAGAGGAGATGGAGGCTTTTGGCCCCCTCCACTATTCCAGTGAAGGTCAAGGCTTTGCCCCCTCCTGGGATCCCCAGGGGTCCTCTCATGGGTACATGTGTGAGACCTGATCACTATGCGCCTGTGTTCCACACCCCTGTCAGCCTTCTGGATTACCTGTATTGTACTGTCCCCAGCATGGGTGCAGTACTCAGTGGTGCCTGACCAGGTCAGGGGCGCCACAAATGTGCAAAATACCTGGGCCCTTAAAGGGGTTGTCCACTACTACGACAACCCCTTCTGATTCCACAGGTTTCCCCAGATAAAATTATAAAGCCTATACTCACCTCCCATACTGGCGTCCTTCTGGCTTGCAGGCTCGTGGTGCCAGGGCTCATGTAGGGTTGTGCCATCACATGAGCCACGCATCCAATCAGTGCCGGCTTCCTTCTCTTTGACTTTAAACCAAGCAAGTAATTAACAGGAAGTGAAGGAGGTCGCTGTGCTCACTTACTGTTGATTAACTCGTTTGGTTTGGTGAGGATAAGGAAGCCAGTGCTGATTGGATGTGGTGCTTGTATGACATCACAACCCCGTGTAATGACACCCCTCCAGCTTTTGGGCTTGCACTGCAGCCGATCACATGGGGATGTGACATCATGCGGGCCCCGTGTCCAATCAGCACTGGCTTCCTTTTCCCCACCTTCGAACCAAACAAACAACAGGAAGTGAGGGCAGCCACTGTACTCCCTTCCTGTTGATTAATGCTTTTGGTTTGGTGGGGAAAAGGAAGCCGGCGCCAATTGGACACGGGCCCACGTGATGTCACAAACCCACGTGAGCACTGGCATCATGAGCCCAGAAGCCAGATGGGCATTGTTACGGGAGGTCAGTATAGGCCTCACCGCCCTTACTTCCTGTTAATTGCTTGTTTGGTTTAAAGTCAGAGAGAAGGAAGCCGGCACTGATTGGATGCGTGGCTCACGTGATGTCACAACCCTACAGGAGCCCTGGCACCACGAGCCTGGAAGCCAGAAGGGTGACGGTTGGGAGGTGAGTATAGGCTTCATTATTTTACCTGGGGGAAACGTAGAATCAGAAGAGGTTGTCTTAGTAGTGGACAACCCTTTTCAGAGCATGCTGTCATGTGTGTTTATAGGAGGCATACCACTATTTCTATATCATGGCACATATCATGCTTTTATAGCAGATATTTCCCTTGCACTAGAAGCCTCAGCAGTTTCTCCTTTCTGCTTTTATTTTCCTTCAGCTCCTTTTCCTTCGCACTCTGTAGAGATTTACAGAAGCAGGTGACATTTGATCCCTTAGTACAGACTTATTGGTAGACAGATTTGAGACTTTTTTAGGGTGAATATCAGTGCAAGAGAAAAACATTTAAATTTAAATTTATTTTTTTTTCCTCTGATAATAAACAATACAAAGTTTAAAATCTTCACTTCATATGATTTATGAACAAAGTGAATTAAGGTGTTAGGTTAGAATTTAGATTGTGAAAAAAAGAAGGACAGGGACCGATATGATGATGATGATGATGATGATGATGATGATGATGATGAAGTCAGGGCTGTGGAACATGTTAGCATTGTACAAATGAATACAATTATAAATATATAAAATAGAGGCAAACGTAGATCCATAAAAACATATTTGGATCCTTAATTGTTTGCAACATATTTATTACAAATTTAACACGTTTTTTTTTAATTATATTAATGTATAAATGATATTATATAATTTCCAACTTCCCAGAATGAAACGCGTGTGTTATATCTTCAGATTCTGATATTTTTCTTTAGAAAAGCCATTGCCGGTTTTTCTACCTCCATGGGTCCAGAATTCTCCACTTGTTTAAAAAGAATGTTTACTTCCTTACAACATAATAAGGTTCTTCAAGATCTCAGGACAATTTCCTGCCGAAAGCAAACCCCAGCTTTTACTCTGCGGCCACTGTAAATATTACTCTATGCATCTTTTCTGTTTATTTTTCTGTGTAGATCTCAAAATCAGCAGCAACCACCGTGAATGTGATCACAGCTTTGTGTTAGAGCCAATTAAAGCAATGAAGGCAGTTCCTCTTACTGAAGCCTGGTCTACATTCCCACCGAAGTGAATGGGTCTTCTACATAGTCTAGCCTTGTCACGTTACACATCTGAGGCTTTGCTGATGTAGACTGAATGATGTGACTTAAAACAATGTTATATGATCGACTATATTACTGCAACCTTCTGTGCTTTATACTGAGAAACACCATTTTTCAGCATCCCACTGACAGCGGGTTAATAAAATTAATTCCAATAGGAATGTACATGTTTGCTTATCCTCCTAATGGAAACTCCAGCAGACGCATTAAATCATTCTCGCCATCCCCTTACATAAGCTACATAATGGTGTACTTCTATTCAACAGATCACTTTTTAAAAGGGGTTATTTCTTCACATTGCTCTTCTGCCTCCCGGGCTTGCAGCGTACGGTGCGCTCCTGAAAATTTACAATTCGAACTAGCGATATGGTTGCGCTGCTGGCCCGAGATTTACATTTTCCCATGCCTTAAGCAGAGAAAGTTTTGCAGTATCGGATGACTGGACTGGAGCGGGGCAGCTCCAACGATCCACCCACCAGGATCTGCCGCACCCGACGCGCGTTTTGCAGGAAATGCTTTGTCTAAAAGATGTCCCTTAGATAAAGCATTTTCTGCAAAACGCACTTTTGGTGTTGCAGGTCCTGGCCACCATCTAATTCCACTTGTTGATGGCTAACATATGCTGGATATTATAATATTTTGAAGGTCCGGTTGCTGGTCTCTGCACGGATCTCACTGTGAAATAGTGATACTTAATGAAGAAGGAACTGTGATCTAGCTAAAGAACCACACAGCCACAAGGATGAAAAAAAGAAAACTTCACATTTACTTCTTCTTTAAAATTTTATAAATCATTTTTTCAGCAGTCAAACTGTCCATAAATGTGCACAGGGGTGCACAAAAAAAATCACCACATTGACGTGTTTTGCCCAGCCGAAAAGCATCGATGTGGTGATTTTTTTTTTTTGGTGTACTGCTGTGTACTTTTATGGAGAGTTTGACTGCTGAAAAAATGATTTATGAAATTTTAAAGTAGAAATAAATGTGAAATTTAAATTTTTTCATCCTTGAAATACATGGTTCATTCTGCTGGATCAAAATTCCTTCTTCAAAGAATTAAAATATCCCACAAATGTAAGCCAGCAACCAGTTGAAGAAGATGATGAACAGGACTTGCTGCACCCTAAGTGCGTTTCGCAGGAAATGCTTCATCCAAGGACATCTGGTGCATCACAGTTCCTTCTTCATTGGGTATCACTTTTTCCAAGTGAGATTCGTGCAGAGACCCAATAACCGGACCTTTAGGTGACTAAAGGTGAACTTACCCAGGAGTGTGTGTGTTTTTTTTTTGCTTCATTATATTTTTTTTGTCCTTTTTTACTTTTATATATTTTCTTGAGGATTAATTTTCTCCATTACTTATTCATAAATGGTTTATTAAACAAGGTTAACTGTTAGTAAGTGCTTTTGGTGCAACAGTTTAACTCCATATACTTTATCTTTACTTTTTACCCAGGCCGTACTCTTTTCAGCCATTAATTATGTATTAATTGTGTACTATTTATACTAATTGTGTGCCAGGGACTTGGCTCTTTTTCCTTCCTTTATCTTTTTTTTATCTAATATGCATTTTTTTTATTACATATCAATAAACATGTAAGTTTTAATACCAAGTGGTTTTGCATTTACTTTTTGGGAGTATACTATTTATTTCAAAGGTGACATATCAAAAACAGACAAAAAACATTGAGTCAAAAACGCAATAAAAACGCGTAACACACATAAACACAATGGAAAAAATTAAAGTTACGTAATTTACATAATAGGTTCAGAAATGCTGCAAAAAATCTGCATAAAAATATATTAAATAATCATCGTGGAGCCATAGGCTTAATAATAGTAACGCCTGCATGTAGTAGCAATGACTGCATGATTTATAATGTTTTGCCAAGACATCACATGAGGATGAGGGTCCACGAGAGATTTTAGAAGCTATAGTTATATAGATCTCTCCAGTTTATGACAAGGCTGCTGGGGAGAGGGACAGACACCTACAGCGGGTAAAATAAGTATTGAACACGTCACTAATTTTCTAAGTAAATATCTTTCTAAAGGTTCTATTGATATGAATTTCTCACCAGATGTCGATAACAACACATCCAATCAACACAACAAAGAAATCAAGCGCTGGAGTCCAGGGTTCAAAGCTCACTAAGACCAACACCTACAAGGAGTTTTTATATTCTCCCCATGTTTACATGGGTTTCCTGTTTCCTCCCCCGCTCAAAAGACCATACTGATAAGAAATTTGAATTGTTAGTCCCAACGGGGTCATTGATGATCACATGTGTAAAGCGCTGTGGAATTAATGGAATTTTAAGTGAGTAAAATAAATTAGTATAGATGTTCATAAATTTAGTGATATGTAATAATGAGAAATGACAGATGGAAAAAGCATTGAGCACATAAAGAAAGAGTGGTGCAAAAAGTCATGGAACGTCTTGACACCAGCTGAAATCTATCAGCAATTAGAAAGCAATCTTGCCACTTAGTAAAAAATAATATCAGCTGGTTCAACTGATGGCCTATGAAAATGTGTCTCATTACCAAGATATCACACAAAAAACATCTGATGATGGGTAAAGCCAGTGAGCTGTTTCAAGATCTTTGCATCCTTATTGTAGCAAAACATACTGATGGCATTAATTACAGAAGAATTTCTAAACTACTGAAGGTTCCAGTGAGTGCTGTCGGGTCATATACCAGAAGTGGAAAAATATAATTTCACCATAAACCAGACACAACCAGGTGCTCCAACAAGATATCAGACATAGGAGTGAAAATAATTATCAGAAGAGTTGTCCAAGAGCCAACAACCACCTGTGGAGAGCTACAGAAACACCTGGAATCAGCAGGCACAATTGTTTCAAATAAAGAAATAAGTAATGTACTCAGCCTCCATAGCCTATATGCATGCTCACCATGCAATATTACATTGCTGAACAAAAAGCATGTTCAAGTGCATTTAAAGCTTTCTTCACAACATTTAGACAAGCCTGCGACATACCATGAGAATATAGTCTGGTCAGATGAAACCAACATTGAATTCTTCAAATGCCATAATACACACCATGTTTGGAGGCCAAAAGCACTACATATCATCCCAAAACACCATACAACAGTGAAGTTTGGAAGTGGGAACATCATGGTGTGGGGTTGTTATTCAGCCTATGGTACTGCAAAATGTCATATAATTGAAGAAGGTATGAATGGACAAATGTACTGAGACATTTTTGATAAAAATCTGCTGCCATCTGCCCCAATAATGAAGATGAAATGAAGATTGACATTTCAGTAAGACAATGATCCTAAACACACAGCTTAGGAAACTCTCAATTTGTTTCAGAGAAAGAAAATAAAGCTGCTAGAATGGCCAAGCCGATCACCTGACCTGTATCCAATAGAAAATTTATGGAAGGAACTAAAGCTCAGAATTCATAGAAGGAGCAGATTTGAACAGAGTTCGTATGGAAGAATGGCCAAAATCACACCTGAGCAATGCATGCCATAGTTTCTCCATCCAGGAGGCGTCTTGATGCTGTCATCACCAACAAAGGCTTGTGTATGAAGTATTAAATAAATTCCAGTAAGTGTGTTTTCAATATTTTTTCCCTGTGTCATTTCTCATTATTACCATCACTAAATTTATGGACATCTCTGGTTTGATTTCTTTGTCTGTGTGGATTAAATGGGTTGTTAAAGAAGGTTTTTTTTCTATTTTATTTCAAATAAAGGATTTTTTTCTGTTTGTGTTTATTTCTTTTCATTTACAAATTAGTAATGGGTTTTTCATTTATTTATTTTTACACCACAATACTGACCCGCAGACAGGGTCTGTGAATGATTGCTGTCAGACACGATGTCACACAGGCTGGGGGCGCGTCTGACTGCAACCAATCACAGACGCCAAGACTGCTGGTGGGTGGGGGAAGCAGTGACTATGTATGAAGCTAATGAGTGGACCCGGAAGAAGAATGAGCGGCTCAAGAAAGAGTTACAGCTGCACCGGAGACTCAGAAAGTATAAGGGCCTGGTTTATTCTTATTTTCTTTATTTCTCCTTTATTTTTTTATTACTCTAGGTGCCCGATACGGATCATTTGCCTGGTACTTGGGTACTTTTGAAACAGCGTGGATCCAGACTTTTACAGTCCAGGTCCTCCCATCACTACTCATTGGAAGTCACTGCTTCGCAGTCCGGCTCTCCGCCCACATGCAGCCAGCCATAAACAGTTCACATCCAGGAGGAGGAGGGAAGAGTTTTTTTCTTCTTTTTTTTGTGTACACTACATCCAATCACGCTGTTACCCCCAGTGCGAGCCGTTCAAACACTGCAGGTGGCTCGCACTGGGCTGAGCATGGCGTGTACCCCAGCACAGCAATACTTGCTTGAGTAGTTTTCATACGTAAGGCTCCCGAACTCTGAACTCGAACACTGATTATTTTATAAAGTCTGTTTTCCGTACAAACGGGTATGCTCATCTCTACTCATCATCATCACTCTTCCTTGGGCTGGAATACTGAAGAGATTGTTCTGCTGCTGTTATTAACCTTAAGGGGTACTTTATACACTGCGACATCGCATCCGGAATATCGTCGGGGTCACGTCGTTAGTGACGCACATCCGGTGTCGGTAACGACATCGCAACGTGTAAATCCTAGATGCGCCGATAAACGATCGCAAAAGCATCGAAAATCGGTGATCTGTGTAGCGTCGGACATTTTCATAATGTCAGGTCGACCGCAGGTACGATGTTGTTTGTCGTTCTTACAGTTCCACACATCGCTGTGTGTAAACCCGCAGGACCGACAAACATCTCCTTACCGGCGTCCCGACGGCAATGCGGAAGTTATGTCCCGCTCATCTCCGCCCCTCTGTTTCTATTGGCCGGCCGATTAGTGATGTCGCGGTGACGTTGCGGTGATGCCGAACGCACCTCCCCCTTGAAGGAGGGATATTTCAGCAGTCACAGCGACGTCGCTGACCAGGTATGTGCATGTGAAGCTGCCGTAGCGATAATGTTTGCTACAGCAGCAAGCACCAGATATCGCATGTACAACGGGGGCGGGTGCTTTCGCAACGTACAAAGTAGAATTGATTTGTTGCAGGAAATGTTCATATTTTATTCTTTTTTTTCCGGTGGCAAAAACATCTATTTTTTGAGCAGAGGGACATTTCTTGGATATTTTCCTGAGTGATTTTTCAGCATTGCTTTTCCCTAGCATTTTTGCCAGCATTCTTTCTCCATTAAATCCATAAAGCGATTAACAAAATTTTTTTTAATTTTTTAGGATGAAATCAAAAAGACACCCAAGCGTCTTCAGGGCCTCTTTGTAGCCTTCCTATTGACTTTGATTGCAAAGTATTGAGCATTTCCCTGGTGGAAAACACCTGAAGAACGTACATATTGCTTCTTTTAAACACTTGGCATCTTTGAAAGCCTGAAGTGTTTAAAAGACACTTAAATTCATAGAAACCATGTACGGCAAATAGTTTTTCCACACAACTGAATGGGACAATTCATTCTAGTGTCTTGTGAATGCTTTTCCCAGTATTTTTTATGTGTACCTGTACCAGCTTCAGCCAGTTGTCTTACAGCCACACACAAGACAGTGAGACAGAGGAAATAGCTAGCATCCTGGGATGCACAGGAAAGGTTTCTTTATTTATTTCTAAGTTTTACATGTAATATTGGACAAAATAAGACCAAAGAAAAGGAGACAATGTTCCATTAATTACGTTGCATGATCATTTTGTGCCATCAAACTTCGAAGATGCATCTTGGGCCGAAAGAAGGTCTTTGGTATTCACTCTTCCCCATCTCCACATAACTCCCACCCATGAATGGCACTGGCAAGGGATATATTTTAAAGGGAACCTGTTACCAGAGTTCACGACTATAACCTGCGGCCACCACCAGTGAGCTCTTATATACAACATTCCAGAATACTATATGTAAGAGCCTAGGCCGCTCTGTAGAGCATAAAAATCACTTTTGTTAAAGTCACTTAGGAGCTGGTCCAGTCTGATGGGTGTCGCTGGTCTCCGGTCAGGCACCTTCTTTCTCCGGTCTGGCACCTCCTCTCTGCTGTGATCACGGTCCTCCTTCGACCTAGCCCAGTATGAATGACGTCATCCATACAAGCCGGCATTGCGATCCTGTGCAGGTGTGCTTTGATCTGCCCTGCTGAGGGCAGATCATAGTACTGTAAAGCGCAGGCATAAGAGAAGCTGAAAGACCGCCCGCGCATGCGCACTACAATATGATCTGCCCTGAGCAGGGCAGATCAAAGCACGCCTGCGCAGGACCTTAATGTCATCTTGTGTGGATGACGTTGGACACATCATCCATACTAGGCTGGTTCGAAGGAGGACGGCAATCACAACAGAGAGGAGGCGCCGGACCGGAGAGCAGCGACACCCATTGGACTGGACCGCCCCCTAGGTGAATATTATAAAAGTGTTTTTTATGTTCTACACAGCGGCCTGGCCTCTTATATACAGTATTCTGGAATGATGTATATAAGGACTCACTAGTGGTAGCCGCAGCTTATAGTCGCCAGATCTTTTTACCTGATCTACTTACTTCCTGCAGTAGGAATTATTTAACCTATTATGTTTATAGGTTTTTTTTCCTTTTTCATTTGCCAGATCTGTCTTCATTCAGCAAATATTTTGTGATGATAGATCAACATCATAAAGAACAAGAAGTCTCTTGTGAGGCATGTGCGGTTTTACTCGAGAATGGAAAGAAATATAGATTATTCTAAATGTACCGCAGTAATTAACTCAGGCAATGCATATGATCAATGCCTCCATATCACCAAAACCATAACGGGATTTGGGCTGATTTTAAAGCTTCTTTCTGGTTTGATGACTTACATGAATATTTCAGAAGTACTGAGAACAGCAATTAGAAATGTCTATTTCTGTAGTCTTAGCTTCATATCACAACCATCTATTGATTTCTCATTGTTCATAATAAAACTGGAGGGGGAAAAAACAAACAACTAATCAATCAAATAGAGATGTCAGGAGTGCAGAGGGGTCTGTGCGGAAAGGGGCGATGATCTGATCATAAAGAGAAATATTTCAGATGTATCTGAAGAGTCCTGCTATTAGACATGCTGTTCTTAAAGGGGCTGTACAAAAATTAAAAACATATAGGGGACGATTCATTAATAGTGATGAGCGGGCACTACCATGCTCAGGTGCTCGGTACTCATAACTAGTGATGAGCGGGCACTACCATGCTCGGGTGCTCAGTACTCGTAACTAGTGATGAGTGAGCACTACCATGCTCGGGTGCTCAGTACTCATAACTAGTGATGAGCGGGCACTACCATGCTCGGGTGCTCAGTACTCATAACTAGTGATGAGCGGGCACTACCATGCTCGGGTGCTCAGTACTCATAACTAGTGATGAGCGGGCACTACCATGCTCGGGTGCTCGATACTCGTAACTAGTGATGATCAGGCACTACCATGCTTGGATGCTCAGTAATCGTAACTAGTCATGAGCGGGCACTACCATGCTCGGGTGCTCATTACTCATAACTAGTGATGAGCAAGCACTACCATGCTCGGGTGCTTGATACTCGTATATAGTGATGAGCGAGCACTACCATGCTCGGGTGCTCAGTACTTGTAACTAGTGATGAGCGAGCACTACCATGCTCGGGTGCTCGGTATTCGTAACTAGTGATGAGTGAGCACTACCATGCTCGGGTGCTCAGTACTGGTAACTAGTGATGAGTGGGCACTACCATGCTTTGGTGCTCGGTACTCGTAACTAGTGATGAGCGAGCACTACCATGCTTCCATTATACTCTGTACACGAGTCGCGTCCATCTGTGCATCCAACTGCTCATTATGAGTACTGGTGGAAAATTAACCTAAAAGTAAAAACAAAAAATTTACCCATTGATCCCCTGTTGCTTGTCCCTGTTGGTCACCTTATGTCCTAATCTGAAAGGCACATGCCTACAGCAGCCATTTCGAGACTGCACAGGAGAGGCCTTGGTTACCACTGCAGCCAGTGATTGGCTACAGTGGTCAAGCTCCATAAGCACCCATAGAGGAAGGAAATAAACTGGTGGCAATCCAGACAGTGGTGCAGAGAAACGTCAAGAGATTAGTTGGTGAGTATGATTTATAGATTTTTTTAAGACCACTTTGGGGCCATTTATAAAAAATAAGGGATTGAAAACCCCTTTGCTACTAAAACTCAATACAACCAAATAGTTTTTGGATACTACCACCATGCAATGATTGACTAAGCAATGATAGCAATACTATCCTCACGTTTTTACCAGCTACCTGCTTAAACAGTGTCTTCCAGATACCATCTTTTCCAGTGTTCATACACACTGCCAGCCAGAGGACCCCACTATAAGTAATACCATCCCAATGATTTTCCCATAATCAGTGCCTACGAAAGAATATTCTCACTGCCTGGTGGTAACCCTTGACTCTGCGCTCTCCTTCAAGCCACATATCCAAGCCCTTTCGACCGCCTGCCAACTTCATTGCAAAAATATTTCCCGGGCCCATACATTTCTTGGCCATAAATCAGAAAAAACACTAGTGAAAGCCCTCATTATCTCCCACCTGGACTACTGTAACCTCCTACTCTGTGGCTTCCCTTCTAACACTCTAACTCCCCTCCAATCTATCCTAAACTCTCCAGCCCCAATAATCCACCTATCCCCCCCCACTATTCCCTGACCTCTCCTCTCTGCCAGTCCCTTCAATGGCTCCCCATTGCCCAAAAACTCCATTTCAAAACACTAACAATGACATACAAAGCCACCCGCAACCTGTCTCCTGTGACCAAGTTTCCCGGTACTCATCTGCATGTAACCTCCGATCTTCACTAAATCTCCTTCTCTACTGCCCTCTTATCGCCTCTGCCCACAATCGCATGCTAGATTTCTCCCGCGTCTCCTCCATACTCTGGAACTTTCTAACCTAGTACATTAGACTCTCACCTACTATGGAAACCTTTAAAAGGAACCTGAAGACCCACCTCTTCCAACAAGTCTACAACCTGCAGTAATCCTCAGTCCACCATAGCATTGTACAACCCACTCTACCCTCCCCTACTGTATCCATAACTCTTTCCCTGTAGGCTGTGATCCCTCATGGGCAGGGTCCTCTCTCCTCCTGTAGACTGTGATCCCTCATGGGCAGGGTCATCTTTCCTCCTGTAGACTGTGAGGCTTCATGGGCAGGATCCACTCTTCTCTTGTAGACTGTGAGCCCTTGTGAGCAGTGTCCTCTCTCCTCTTGTAGACTGTGAGCCCTAATGGGCAGGGTCCTCTTTCCTCCTGTAGACTGTGAGCCTTTGTGGGCAGGATTCGCTCTCCTCCTGTAGACTGTGAGCCTTTGTGGGCAGAGTCCTCTCTCATCCTGTAGACTGTGAGCCTTCGTGGGCAGGATTTGCTCTCATCCTGTAGACTGTGAGCCTTCGTGGGCAGGATTTGCTCTCCTCCTGTAAACTGTGAGCCCTCGTGGGCAGGGTCCTCTCTCCTCCTGTTCCAGTCTGTGCCTTGAAATGTTCACGATTTTTGTATTTGTCTATGTATGCCCCTTTTTCACATGTAAAGCGCCATAGAATAAATAGCGCTATAATAATAATAATAATAATAATAATAATAAAAAATAGTATCTCCATGAGCAGTGCCTGAAACATAGTACCCCTTACAGTGTCAGATATACAGCACAGGACCTATGTTACTGATGCCAATTCTGTGCATATTATTTTAGGATATGTTGGCACCATATGTAAAAACAAACATAAACAACTGATAAGGAAAAAAATATCGAGAGCAGTAAGTCAGCAAACATAAACATGGCTTATTATTTTACATACACTGATAAAACAAGTATAATGAAAATCATATAACAGCCACAATCTGAAACAAAGATCTTGAATGACCCGTAGAAGCCAAAAGGATAATCCTCGTGGACCCATACTTCTTTCTCAGTCAAATGTTATTAAGTTATCATGTTACTTTGTTATCGTCTTATATTCCACGAAAAGGAAATATTTATTTGTGTGCTTTTAATCAATGGAGGCATGATTGATAAAACTAATTAAATCATGAAAACGGCTCGCTGTAAATATAAACATGTGTTTTCTGTTACATATAAACTACTGTAGCCAAAGTACAAAAGTGTTTTAAAGTTTAAAGTTGAAGCAGATGCATCTTAATTAAAGCATTAAAAGTGATGACAGCCGCCGTAAACTGCAGAAACAGAATGAAATGTTAGTTAAGAAACTCGGATTTTGCTGTTTATAGCAAATATAATTAGTTATAGATTTTAGAAACTAACTATAAAGAAAGAACAAAAGTCATTAAGCAAAACCAATAATGCTGTGTGTACATGAAGCAAAGGCGAAGCTGCTTCAGGGAAGTGACGGTCGGCGTTCTTTTTTGAGGCGGATGCGGTTGTGGTTTTGCCGTCACTCTTACTGGTCGGCCAACAGCGTGTCTGACCTTGTACTGGGAAATATGGAGAGAGGGCAGCTTCACATCAACCCCAAGCATCAGCATCTCACTAAGGCTGCCTTAACACTTGCGAGAGACTCGTGCAAGGCTCGCATCGCATCACCCAGCAATGGCTGCCCACCCTGCTGACAGAAGCACGTCAGCTGCATGTATTTCTATGCAGCTGAGACGCTCCTGTCCAGAGAGTCTGTGGCCGTTCCGGCACGTTATCTGATGCGAGACTCGCGCAAGTGTGACGACTCTGGCCGTATCCTTACAGCCTCAGGGTTTCTGATCCCTAAAGAGGTTAAAAGAAGTGACACAAGATGGAACGTGTGCACAGCAATATTGTTTTGACATTGCTGTGCATTATGTCCATTTTAGCCCATGTGCACACGTTGAGTATTTGATGAGTTTTTGACCTCAGTATTTGTAGCCAAAACCAGGAGTGGGTGATAAATCCATAAGTGTATCTATTATACTTTTCCTCTGATTGTTCCTCTCCTGGTTTTGGCTATAAAAATTGAGGTAAAAAACTCATCAAATACTCAAGGTGGGCACGTGGCCTTAAAATGCACTTATTCAGGTGAAGTTTGGGTGGAATCTGCCTGAAAAAAACATCGTTAGCACAAACCCTAGGGGGTAAAAGTCACAGCAGCGAATTGGGTGATCTAAGGCTACATGCGCATGCTGCATCTTTTTGTGTTCACAAACTGCAGCCAAAACTGCAGCCAAAATGCAGCCAAAACTGCACCTTGTCAGAGAGAGCCTGGAAATGTCACAAAAAACGCTTGCAATTGTAGGTGTGTTTTCGGTGCATTTTTTGGTGCGTTTTTCATAACATGAGTTTTTGCTGCGTTTTTGAGACAAATGTTGACAAAAACGCAAGAAGAATGAACATGCTGCATTGTTTTGTCACAAACTTTTGACAAATAAAACGCTGACAAATAAACTGCAATGTGCGCATAGCAAATCTGACTTCTCATAGGCTTTGCTGGGAAGTCAAATGTCAGAAAGTTCTGACAACAAAACTGCAGCTAAAAACGCACCAAAAACGCAGCAAAAAACACAGCGTGTGCATGTAGCCTTAATATACCACTTTACAAGCATATGGCTACATGCGCACACTGCGTTTTTTGCTGCGTTTTTGCTGCGTTTTTGGCTGCAGTTTTGTTGTCAGAACTTTCTGACATTTGACTTCCCAGCAAAGTCTATGAGAAGTCAGATTTGCTATGTGCACCTTGCAGTTTATTTGTCAGCCTTTTATTTGTCAAAAGTTTGTGACAAAAAAAAATGCCGCATGTTCATTCTTCCTGCGTTTTTGTCAACATTTGTCACAAAAATGCAGCAAAAACGCATGTTGTGAAAAACGCACCAAAAAAGCACAAAAAAACACACAAAAAACGCAGCAAAAATGCACCTACAATTACAAGCGTTTTTTGGGACATTTCCAGGCTCTCTCTGACAAGCTGCAGTTTTGGCTGCAGTTTTGGCTGCAGTTTGTGAACACAAAAAGATGCCGCGTGCACATGTAGCCTAACACAGCAGAAAAATAATAGTTCACAAGTCACGACTAGAGTTGGGTGAACCCGCAGATGTTCAGTTTGGTGGGTCCGGCCGGACTTAAAAGAAAAAGTATGGTTCGGGACCGGACTTGAACCCGAACATCTATCCAAACCCCATATAAGTCTATGGGGACCCAAACATTGTGTTGTAAAATGGTGGTAGAAAGGGCTAGCGGGATTAGAACAAAACAGTTATAGTTAACAAGTTTCCTGCACAGCTGTCACACTGCTTCTGGGCCCACTCATTACCTTTCATACATATTCACTTCTTCCCCTGCCCATCATCAGTCCTGGAATCTTTGATTGGTTGCAGTCAGACTGCATCCCCACCCTATGTGACAGCATCTATGATTGGTTGGAATCACACACGCTGTCTGCGTCACTATAATGGTGTAAAAATAAATAAATACATTTTAAAAAATACCGTTTGGTCTCCCCATATTGTGATACCCAGTACAGATAAAGCATACAGCTACAGGCTGCAGCTCCCAGCCGTATGCTTATCTTGGCTGTGTATCAAAATATGAGGAACCCTATGCGTTTTTGTTTTTTTAATTATTTAAATAAATAAGCTAATAAACCAGCATGCAATCCCCCCACCACAATCTTGATACTTAGCCATATTAATGCCGACAGCTGGGGACAGGTATTCTCAGAGTGGTTAAGCCCATGGTTATTGGGCCACCCCAGGATAAAAATATCAGCCCGAAACCGTCCAGAGTTGTTGCATCTTTTGAATTTCGACACTTTACCCGACTTATTCCAATTGACCTGGTGTGGTGGCAATTGAGGTAATATAAGGGGTTAATGAGAGCTCACAGATGCCACTAAAGGCCGCTTTACACGCAACGACATTGCTAACGAGATGTCGTTGGGGTCATGGAATTCGTGACGCACATCTGACCTTGTTAGCGACGTCGTTGCGTGTGAAACGCACGAACGGCCGTTAACGATCAAAATTACTTACCTTATCGTTGATCATTGACACATCGTTCTATTCCCAATTATCATTGCTGATGCAGGACGCAGGTTGTTCGTCGTTCCTGCGGCAGCACATATCGCTATGTGTGACACCGCAGGAACGAGGAACATCACCGTACCTGCGACCACCAGCAATGAGGAAGGAGGGAGGTGGGTGGGATGTTCCGCCCGCTCATCTCCGCCCCTCCGCTTCTCTTGGGCGGCCGCTTAGTGACGTCGCTGTGACGCCGCATGAACCGCCCCCTTAGAAAGGAGGCGGTTCGCCGGCCACAGCGACGTCGCTAGGCAGGTAAGTACGTGTGACCGTTCTTAGCGATGTTGTGCGCCACGGGCAGCGATTTGCCCGTGACGCACAACCGACGGGGGCGGGTGCTTTCACCAGCGACATTGCTAGTGATGTCGCTGTGTGTAAAGTGCCCTTAAGCCCTAGATTAGTAATGGGTAGGGGTCTATGAGACCCTCCCCATTGCTAGTCCAGTAAGTAACAAGAAATAAACACAAACACCCAAAAAATCCTTTATTTGAAATAAAATACAAAAAAAATCCTCTTTCTCCAATTTATTAACCACTGAAACACCCTGGTCTGATGTAAACCTCACAATGCCAGGTCTGCTACGTACTGGAGTTGCAACGCGTGGACACATTACAGAACATGAACACTCGCTGTGGCTTCAGGCAGACACTGACTAAACTGCAGCTGTGAGCGGTGACGTCACTGAGTTTATATGCGGTCACAGCTGGAGGTTCCCACGGTACCCCACCTGTGACTGCAGGTAAACTCCGTGACTCAGAGCCGGGATCATAGTGGGACCACATGTGGATTACATCAGACCTGGGTGTTTAAGGGATTAATAAATTGGAGAAAGAGGGTGGGAGTTTTTGTATTTTATTTCAAATAAAGGATTTGTTTGGTGTTTGTGTTTATTTCTTTTCACTTACAGGATTAGCAAACGCTGTAAAAATCTCCAATTGCCCTGAAATTATATTTATGACACTTTAAGGTCCCCTTCAAGCTCTTTAACCCCTTCACCACCTGGTGATTTTTAATTATTTATTTTTCCCTCCCTCTCTTTTAAGAGCCATTACTTATTTTATTTTTCTGTCAATACAGTTGTATGAGGGTTTGTTTTTTGCAAGACGAGTTGTATTTTTGAGTGACGTCATTCATTCATTCAAGTGCGGTGAAACTGCAAAAAATGCAAAGCCCAATATGGAGCGCAAGAAAGTCCAGTGAACCGGGGTACAGGGAGCAGACCCCATACCCGGGACAGGTGTATAACACATATCCTGATTAATGATGTACCACAAAGCGGATTTCTTCACCAAATGTATCAATTTAATCAGTCTTACATTGCCATTACAGTCATGTCTTTATTTTACATTACAAAGTGCTGACAGGTTCTCTTTAAGGTGTTAATGGAAATATTAAAAAAGTGTGACAGGTGCTTTTAAATGTTTTAACATGATTGGATAGCATTGTAGTTAAAGGGGTATTCCCATCTTCAAGATCCTATCCCAATGTGTTGTAGACGTAATAATAATTAGAAATGTAGTATAGTTCTCCTGATGTAGCCATGTCTCTTACCTCATGTGCAGGGCATTGCAGCTTATGTATCCAGGGTTACGACCACTCATATAGTGACAATTATTTGCTTGTGGTCGTAACCATAGACACTTATGCTGCAGTGCCCTGCACATGAGGTAAGAGGTATAACTAATCAGGAGAAATATACTACATTCTAATTGCAGGTATCTGCTAATATTACTATTATTATTATTATTATTATTATTATTATTATACTTCTACATATGATAGGACCTTGGTGATGGGAACACCCTTTAAGGCCTCTTTCACACCTCAGTGAAAAACACACACGTTTTTCACTGACGTGAAAAAGGTGCATATGTCCCTTCATGTGCTGTGATTTTGGCACATGTGAGATCTCCGTGTGCAAGCACTTATACTCACCTGTCCATGCCGTTGCTGTCCGTGGTGCTGAAGTCTCCCGCGATGTTGTCTCCGGCCACCGCTGTCTCCTCCCTGCAGCTACTTCCAGGTCGGCTTTGCAGTGCATAGGGTGCTTTACACGAGACGACGGATCGTGTAATGCATCGTCGGGGTCACGGTTTTCGTGACGCACATCTGGCATCATACACGACGTCGTCTCGTGTGAAACCTCTGAGCGACGCAATATCGCTCACAAATCGTGAGTCGTGTACTCGTCGCTCAGTTTCATAATATCATTTATTTTTACTTGTGCCGCTTGTTCATCGTTCCCGTGGCAGCACACGTCGCTCCGTGTGACACCACGGGAGCGATGAACTCTGCTTACGTGCATCCCACGGCTCCCGCCGGCTATGCGGAAGCAAGGAGGTGGGCGGGGTGTTTACATCCCGCTCATCTCCGACCCTCCGCTTCTATTGGCCGGCCGCTGTGTGACGTCGCTGTGATGCCGAACGTCCCTCCCCATTCAGGAAGTGGACGTTCGCCGCCCGCAGCGAGGTAGCTCAGCAGGTAAGTATGTGTGACGGGGGTTTCACGACTTTGTGCGACACGGGCAGCGATTTGCCCGTGACGCACAAACAACGGGGGCGGGTACGATCGATTGTGAAATCGCACAATCGGTCATCCCCTGTAAAGAAGGCTCATATGTATGAGCATAATTAGCCGGCCTGGAAGCAGGCGATAGCAGCGGCTGAAGACAGCATCGCTGGAGACAAGCGAGTTTAAAAAGCTTTTTATTTTAAATGTACATGTTTTTCTGGTACGTGATTCACGGATCACACCATAGTGTGGTCCATGAGACATCAGTGATGATATAAAAAAAACCAGACTTGTCTCTGTGCAGAACACATGGACACGCGTGTACGCCGCAAAGAAACACGTCAGTGAAAAATTACTGATGTGTGCGCAGACCCATTGATTTTAATGGGTCTGCTTATTTCAGTGATTCTGGTACGTACTGTATAAAAACTGCAACATAAGTACCAGAATCACTGACGTGTGAAGGAGGCCTAAACTCTATTCACTGATGTCACCTAACTAATCACAGGGCTGGATCACGGTAAGTGCCGGTAGCTGAGTATAGCTTTGTTTGTTTCTTTTTTTTACTATACCAAAATTTTAATTTTTTCCAGATAACCCCTTTAAGTTTTATTGTTCTACTATTCCTATTTGTTTGTAACTTTCGTTGTCTCTTTCCATTTTCCACCAGTTATTCACAGGAATGGAATGAGGAAGGCAAACCTTAGTTTGATTACCTTATCTAAGACTACTACAAATATAATAAAGTAATAAAACTTACAGCAGCAGCGGAACAAATGTGTTTTCCTTCCATGCTATATATAGTGCAATAGATTGTTACCCGTGCAGGAGATCTATTAAGGGCGGCTTTGCACGTTGCGATATTGCACGTGCGATGTCGATGGGGTCAAATCGAAAGTGACGCACATCCGGCGTCGCAGTCGATATCGCAACGTGTAAAACCTTTTTGATACGATGAACGAGCGCAAAAGCGTCGTTATCGTATCATCGCTGCAGCCTCCGACATTTCCATATTGCCGTTGCAGCGACAGGTACGATGTTGTTCCTCGCTCCTGCGGCAGCACAGATCGCTGTGTGTGAAGCCGCAGGAGCGAGGAACTTCACCTTACCTGCCGCCGGCTGCAATGAGAAGGACGGAGGTGAGCGGGATGTTTACATCCTGCTCATCTCCTCCCCTCCGCTTCAATTGGCCGCCTGCCGTGTAACGTCACTGTGACGCCGCACGACCCGCCCCCTAAGGAAGGAGGCGGGTCGCCAGCCAGAGGGACGTCGCACGGCAGGTATGTGCGTGTAAAGCTGCCGTAGCGATAATAATCGCTACGGCAGCTTTCACTAGATATCGCACGTGCGATGGGGGCGGGACTATCGCTGCAGCATCGGTAACACATTGTTACCGATGTCGCAACGTGCAAAGCCCGCCTAAGTCTGAATATGTTAAAGCACCACTCCAGCTTTTTTTTTTATTTACCTGCTGGACTGATGCTCTACATGTAAATCCCGTGACCCACGGTCTTATATTCACCCTTGGCCGTCTTCTTCTGTTTGTAGTATCGCTGCATTCAGTTTTTAGCGATTTGTGACCTGCCGGCAGCTGCAGTGTTTCTTGAAGCGCACAGGAGGTCACAGCCAAATACAACTGTATGAAAGCCTTGTTCTGGCTCTCATAGACTTGTTTTCAGCACATGGGATGTAATTTCTGAGAAATTCCCAGAAATTTGGGCAAAAACTCTGCTTTGCAGTTCAAAACGCAAATGGCAAAAACAATTGACAAAAATAGAAGAAAAAAACAGAAGTTGTGCACTGCACTGCTTACCACTCTGTGGAAAATGCTGCAAGAAAGTCCTTTGGCTCAATTCCATGTAGAGCCTGTCTTGTGGGTGCTTGAAGTGCAGATCAGCTGCTGTATCCTCACATTGGACTTGGCTGAAAAAAACAGCTGACGGCAAGTGGAAGTCCTGAACTACCGTGGTGCTATATGCCAAGAAGCCAGAGCAAGTACCAATGTCATAAAAAAGAGAAGTTTTGGCAGCACTCTGCGGTGTCAAGAAATCTATTTTATTTTTCTTTTTTGCAGACAGGTGATACAAACATGAGGGAGCAGGGGGAGCGGAGCACAAGGACGACGGTACCGTTTCGCACCTCTAGGGGTACTTTCACGGGTCCACACAGTGTGGACCCGTGAAAGCACCCCTAGAGGTGCGAAACGGTACCGTCGTCCTTGTGCTCCGCTCCCCCTGCTCCCTCATGTTTGTATCACCTGTCTGTAAAAAAGAAAAATAAAATAGATTTCTTGACACCGCAGAGTGCTGCCAAAACTTCTCTTTTTATGATAAAAACAATTGACATGTTGCTTCTTTGAAAAGCAGAGTTTTTGCCCAAATTTCTGCCACAAAAAGGCAGCATTTTGAACTGCATAGTGGGGACAAGAAACTCAAATTCCCATAGACTAAGCTTGAAAAGCAGAACACATCCATTTTGGCATTAAACGCTCCAGTTGAAAAAGCAGCAAAAAAGCAGGTAAAAAGCAAAGTGCGGTCATACCCCAAGAAATAATGTTGTGTACACCTATGCTTTCTCTCAGCAAAATGACTCGGTGTGAACAAACTCTTAGGGGTACTTTGCCCGCTGCGACATCGCAAGCCGATGCTGCGATGCCGAGCGCGATAGTCCCCGCCCCCGTCGCAGCTGCGATATTCTTGTGATAGCTGCCGTAGCGAACATTATCGCTACGGCAGCTTCACATGGACTCACCTGTCCTGGGACGTCGCTCTGGCCGGCGAGCCGCCTCCTTATTAAGGGGGCGGGTCGTGCGGCGTCACAGCGACGTCACACGGCAGGCGGCCAATAGGAGCGTAGGGGCGGAGATGAGCGGGATGTAATCATCCCGCCCACCTCCTTCCTTCCGCATATCCTACGGAAGCTGCGGTGACGCCGGTAGGAGATGTTCCACACTCCTGCGACTTCACACACAGCGATGTGTGCTGCCGCAGGAGCGAGGAACAACATCGGACCGTCGCGTCAGCGTAATTATGGATTACGCCGACGCTGCACCGATGATACGATTACGACGCTTTTGCGCTCGTTAATCGTATCATCGAACCTTTACACACTACGATGTCGCATGCGATGCCGGAAGTACGTCATTTTCAATTTGACCCCACCGACATCGCACCTGCGATGTCGTAGTGTGCAAAGCCCGCCTTAGGGCTCATTCACACATCAGTTTATTGTGTACCTGTGTTTTTCATAAGACCAATAATAGTCTAATAGGCTGTTCACATGTCTGAGATTTTTTTTTTTTGTAGACCAAGTGGTCAAGGCAAAATCACGGAGACATGTCCGATGTGGAATCAAGTATAAGATCAAACTCGTCAATGGAAGTCTATGGGAGCATGAAAAAATCGAACTGCTGTCCAATTTCCACAGACAAATACATAGAAGGTGGAGAAACAATTTTTCTTCTCAGATAAAGGGCTCATACATACGAGCGTACAAATTGGTTGTGTGCTGTTCTATTTTTGAACGGATAACACTTGGAAAGCACACAGACCCATGTTATTCAATAGGGCTGTTCAAAAGAACAGTTTTTCTATCGGTCTGACTGTCCATGAGAAACAAATTGCAGCATAGCTTCTTCCGAGACTAAAGGGTGCTTTACACGCTGCGACATCGCTAGCGATCTCGTTAGCGATGTAACACGCCAGATCGCACATGTGACCGCGCTACAAAAATTAACCTATGTGCGATATCGCCAGATCGCATGTAGATCTGGCGTGTTACATCGCTAACAAGATCGCTAGCGATGTGGCAGCATGTAAAGCACCCTTAACACTTGTCTAAAGGTCAAGGTCACACTGCGACATCGTTAACGATATATCGTCGGGGTCACGGTGTTAGTGACGCACATCCGGCGCCGTTAGCGACATCGCAGCGTGTGACAGGCAGGAGCGACCTTAAACGATTGCAAAAGAGACAAAAATCGTTGGTATTGGAGAGGTCATTCATTTATCAAAAATTGTTGTCTCGTACGTAGCGATGTTGTTCGTCGTTCCTGCGGCATCACACATCGCTGTGTGTGACACCGCAGGAGCGATGAACATCTCCTTACCTCCATCCACCGGCAATGAGGAAGGAAGGAGGTGGGCGGCATGTTCCGGCCGCTCATCTCCACCCCTCCTCTGCTATTGGACGGCCGTTTTGTGACGTCGCTGTGACGCCGAACGCCCCTCCCCCTTGAAGGAGAGATTGTTCGGCGGGCACAGCGACGTCGCAGAACAGGTATGTGCGTGTGACGCTGCCATAGCGATAATGTTCGCTACGGCAGCGATCACCACATATCGCACCAACGACGGGGGCGGATGCTAACGCTCGAGACATCGCTAGCAATCGCCAGCGATGTCGCAGCGGGTAAAGCACCCTTAAGTCTATGGGTGCCTAAAGAAAATCGGAACCCACATAGAAGATCTTTGTATGGATACGTGTCTATTATACAACGAGGAAACTGTATTTGATCACAACAAACGGATCAGATATCGACGTCACTTGGACATCACACGGTTGTCACACAGACATAAAAACAGACAGACAGCATTTAGATGATCGAACATGTGCACTGCATCACTGAATAACATTGGTCAGAGTGCACTAGAATATTTTACCGGATCGCACTCAGACTCCAAATATGGTGTATAAAAAAGAAAATTACCCTCGTTTTATCCAGAAATCTTGGACAATTTTTTTTCTCATTTCATCCATATTGCATCTGTCTTTAATATATCAGCAGCTCTTAAAAATTTTCAAGACCAAGTACAATTTCCTACATTAAAGAATTGCAATGTATCCATCAAAATGGGATGCTGTACGGCGACTTTGTATAGAATCCGATTTGTTTTTTTGTTGACCCCTAGACTTGAAAAGGAGAGTCTCTGCCGACACACAGAAAAAAACAGTGCAGGCTGCGATTTTTTTCACACAAATTCAGACCATGAAAAAAATTACTTGTCTGCACTAACCCCGTGAATAGCATTGACCTGAGTTATGTCCATTTTTTCACGAACAACACTCAGAACAAAAACATATGTAGGATGGTGCAAGACTTGGCCCACCCCAGACCTGCAGACTGTTCTTAACCTGTATGATTATTGTTTTATTGTGTAACTGTATTTTGGTAAACGGCTACAAGATGGCCGGTGTGCTCGGCCGCTTCCCTGGTTCAGTGGGATAGGAAAGGGTTAGTGAAGGTGGAGCAACACATACAAAAAGCAGGAGTTGTGAGCCAAGGGCAGGAGAGTCCCCTCAGAAAGGAGAGAGATACCACACCTATAGAAGGTGAGAGGTGTAGACCCGTTTTAGTGTGAATTTCTGGACCCTATGTCAATCCTGGACCGGTGGAACGTGGGATCCTGGCACTGTAGTATTGGTCTAACCATGTCCCCTGCTGTGGATTTCGTCCAGCCGGTTGGGAAGGGGACCGTTCCTCTGCCACAAATACCTGAAGAACTCTCCTGGCAGGCAAGATCAGTTGCACCCTCTGGAGTAGGGTAGGTCTGGTCCTGGCCAGAAACAGTAGCCTGGGGAAGAAGATGCTGTGGACCCTGTCAGGGATATTGCAAGTCCCTGTGGGTGGGAAAGACAGGGTTCAGAAGATGGCATGATCCGGACTCTGCGTGTGTGACACTGACCAGGGGGATGAGGGGCCTAGTGGAACCTGAAGGTACCCAGGTGCCAGGGAAGTGGCCAGCCGCCAATGTATACTGAATATACGGGAATAGGGAGAATAAGGAGAACCCCTATGGGACCAATGTCAGTGCCCTAAAAGTGCCTGTGTATACAATAAATGTTATCGTTTGGTTGGAACCACGTAGCGAAGGTAGGATCCTTAAAACTATGCCCAAGGAGTGCCGCATGAATGAAGTGGTGGGCGAATGGCATGGAAGATCCCCTGCAAGTGGAGTGAAGTCCGAAAGGTATGGGGTTAACCCATAATTTAGCTCCCTTGTGCCCTCAGGGTACGTTGAGAAGCTCAGTAATGGAAAATAATGAAGTAATATTCCCATATACAGACTACAGAGTCTTCCCTCAGATCAGGCTACCTGATGTCCGCACCACCCAGCAGCGGATTCCGTTATCTATCTCCTCCATCCTGCATTCCCTGCATGGTCTCAATATATCATCAGTCCAACACATTTGCTTTCCATCATATCATTTGATGTTCTCCTTAGCTATTGACTTCAAAGGTATCCAACATGGAGACTGCTTCCTTTGAAACGCCTTGATTAGAGATTTCAGACACCATAGGATAAGGATTTGTAACTTCCTTAACTTTTTCTTTTTTTGTTCTAAAAACCATGTATAAAACTTGTAGGCACAGGAAAACTAAAATCCGCATTGATTTTAGTAATAATTATGTATTTTTTCTGTTTTTACTTTTGTCACCTATTTTTTTAGAAATGATATACATAATAAAGACAGCATAACCGCCAGCTCTGCAAATCTCATGGCTGGCTGAGACCCTCGTCCCTGGCTCCCTAAGTAAAGAGCTGAGTAAAGACATGGGGGCATTTTAGGGGGACCTGAGGCTGCTGATGTGACGCCCTGGCCTATCAGGTCGTCACAGGGTATTGCCAAAACCAGCTAATTAAAATCCTAGAAACACTCTGCACCACACCCACCAGACACACCAGTGGACGTACTGAGTGGAATAGGGTCGCTTACGTGGGGGGTTGGTTAAGGGGAGGTGAGGAGTGTCAGGAGTCAGTCAGAGAAGAGGAGAGTGTAGTGATGGAGGTGAAAGAGAGAGGAGGTAGCTGGGCTACTTGGAAGTACTAGGTAGCAGACGTTGGTCTGGGCCTGGTAGGAGCTGGACCCCCGGTCACAGGGGATCATGACAAGGGGCACGGCATTGTCGTGGAGGACAGCCGGCGGCCTTGTACCATCACTAGGCTGGGACAAGGGCACGACGGGGTACATGGACCCTAGATCAGGGAGTAGCTCCAGGCAACCTGACAATTCACCCGACGAGAACGGAGCCTTCAAGATCCGCTCTCCACCCGCCCAAAAATCGGGGTACTAGCGCAACGAGGGGGATAGGACTTTCCACACATACGGTCCAGGAAATCCCAAGCGTGAACCCTGAGGGCAAGCTCCCTCAGTTAGCCACACTGGGGAGTGGGACCCGACTAGTTTCAAGCTACAGGGACCAACTAGAAGAGAACAAAGTGCCAAGGTAAAAGTCACAGATCGACAGGCAACACCAGCAGAAACGGGACCCAAACGTGCTCCCCCTCAGCGGCAGTGGTGTCCAGAACTTTGGTTTACTAAAGTTGTCGGTGTCAGCATTATTGGACTGAGTGAGCACGCAAGTGATCCTTACTTCCCCAACGACACATCCCTGTCCCCATCACTGAGTCCCAGGGCATCCCCCCTACCCGTGGAGGGGCTAAACACCTGGCTGCCCACTCCATCGCCACCAGGTAATCCCAGCTGCAGCGGTGGTACTCCACCTTACCACACACCACGGGTGGCATCACAAACTCTCAATACACCATCCCCTGTAAATACCCCCCTTCCTTCGAGTGGCTGTGTGACCCCCAGGTCCGGACACCCCTCGAGCCACCACGGATCCGGGTCCGAGCAGCCTGGCTGCACACTGACAGGTTCCTTTTAAATAGTGTTCAGCTTGATGCCTATCAGACCGACCCCCAGAGACTGGATAAGTATGTGCAGTAGCTACATTGCAGGCTGCGGAGTTACCTCCATGAGATGCCAGTCACCTCTCTCCAGCCAATTGATTTCTAAACAGCAATTAGCTGCTTTCTTCCCTTTCAGCTGCTGTTATCAGTCCTGCAAAGTCATCAGCTCCCAGAATTGCATTTTCCAGAGCAGTTCTTTAAATGATGGCTCTCACCATGTGCTTGTTCAAAGTCCCTGATATCGCTCTATACAAATGTAGCGATAACTGTGTGGACTTCAGAAGAAACACTGATAGATTATTAATGCATCACAGCAGCATAAGCTCAGCAGTAGAACAAAGCTACAGAACCAGAACTGTCACTCAAGAAGTTCCTCCCTGTCGATTTTCTTCAAAAACTGTGGACAAATATGCCTAAAAGAATTGATACTATTTTAACCCCTTCACCCCTGGGCAATGTTCCGTTTTTTTCTGTTTTTTGCTCCCCTTCTTCCGAGAGCCATAACATTTTTATTTTTCAGTCAATTTTGCCATATAATGGCTTGTTTTTTCCGGGACGAGTTGTACTTTTAAATGAAATCATGAGTCTTACCATATAGTGTACCGGAAAACTTCAAAAAAATTCCAAGTGCAGAAAAAGTGCAAAACAAAAGTGCGATTGCACAGTTTTTGTGATATTGTATTCACCATGTTCACTATATGGTAAAACTGATGTATCAGTTTGATGCCTCAGGTCAGTGCGAGTTTGTGGATACAAAACATGCATAGGTTTACTTTTAATTCAGGGGTTAAAAAATTATCAGAAGTTTGTCCATAAAAAGTGGTGCCCTTTTTGCGCCATTTTCCGTGACCTGTAGTGTTCTCATTTTTCTGGATATGAGGATCAATGATGGCTTATTTTTTCTGTCTTGAGCTGATGTTTTTAATGGTACAATTTTTATGCAGATGCTACACTTTAATCGCCTGTTATTGCATTTTACGCAAAATTTGGAACAACCAAACAACGTAATTTTGCCATTTGGAATTTTTTTGCCGCTACGCCATTTACCAATCAAATTTATTCATTTTATATTTTAATAGATCGGACATTATAAAATGTGTGTATATTTTTTTAACCCTTTTATTTTCAGTGAAGCCAATGGGAGGCAATTTCAACTTTTAGTTTTTTTTATTTTTTAAAACTTTTTTTAACTCTTTTATTCTATTTTGCTAGTCCCCCTAGGGGACTATAAAGATCAGCAGTCTGATTGCTGATTCATTTCTGTAGATCAGAGCTGCATAGTTCTGATCACCAGAAATGCTGCATTTCTGTGCCGGCGCTCTGTCGGCTGAAACAGGAACTACGTCATTTGCTACCGTGGCAACCATCAGCTCCCTGTGATGGTGTCATGGGGCCTCTGATGGCGGCAGGGAAAGGCAAGTTCCCCTCTGTGGGCATTTAAATTGTGCTGTCACATTTTGACAGCGCAATTTAAGTGGTTAACAGGCACGGGTGGATCGCGGATCTACCCGCGCCTATTAGGTGCACATGTCTGCTGTTCAAATCAACAGACATGTGCAGGGATCACCACCAGCTCCCCACAGTAGGCGGTGATCACCCCTTCATAATTTAGGATGTACCGTTACATCCTAGATCATGAAGGGGTTAAAGGAAAAAGGTTGTCATAACAAATAATGATTTGATTTACATTTTTCTTTTGTTTATTCACATTGCATTTTTTAATTGCTAAAAAGAAATTATCATTTCTATTAATGAAAGGATGCTTACTGTACAGAATTTTTCCACATCTGCATAAAACCTTTGCACTGTACTGTATATGCTAGCTACGTAATTTCTCCATCTTCTACATTGTTTGTGTCAGCGTATATCGGACTGCACGTGGATGACATTTGAGTCTAGGTTGATGTTTTGTACACAAGATAGGAAGCTACTGGACCAGAACTGAGGCTGCAGGAGCCGTGCAGCTGAAGGACCTCCTGCATTATGAATTCCAAGACCTTTCTTGTCATGTGAGTAATCATGTGCCTGATCACATTACCGGAAAAGTGTTATGATCCGGAACTATGGAAGACCACCAAAAATCATTGGTAAAAGGCGAGAAGAGCATTGGCAACTAATCTGGCCGCCATTCCCTTACTAACCATCAACACTAGAAGTAGCTGAGGGGTGAACTAACATCCTATGCACCGCGAACCCAGCCGGAGAACTAGCTATCCTAAAGGAAGGAAAGATGAATAACTCTCTGCCTCAGAAAATAGATAAAGAATAGCAAGCCCCCCACATTCAAAGACTGCGGTGATATAGGAAAACACAATACACAGATAGATGATAGGATTAGCAAAAGGTGAGGCCCTACTGACTAAATAGGACAGGATAGGAAAGGGACTGATGGTGGCCAGAGAAAAACCCTGCAAAAATCCAAAAACCTGATAGTACAAAAAAACCCTCAGATCGCTAGATCTGAACTCCATCCTATACCAGGCGCTCGTGTCATACCAATGAACAGAAAGCAGGAACCATACAAATTCAATAAGAAACAAACACATGGACTAATAGGAGCAATACTCCAAACATAGCTACAGGGAGCTTCCCAGCTAAGCAACTGGGAGGGAAGATCCCTGCATGCAAATAAAGTGAAAACAACCACAGCAAATGACAAACTCAGATAAGAGCAAAAAGAACCAAACAACAAATAAAGAGCCAAGCACTTATCTGAGGTAGATGTGGTCTGGAGCAGGATGAAGCAGGCTGGTGAATAAAGAACAACTGACATCCGGCATAACCTGCTAGCAGACCAGGGTTTAAATAGACAGAGAGTTAGCAATGGAAACGGCCATTGCTCAACACACCTGCTCTCTGTCCAAACCATTCCTGGCCACAAGAGGGAGCCTCACAGCAGCAAAAGCATAACTGACATTCACAACAGAAAGGTGATTGAGTTACACATTGGAAAGTCCTGCAGCTGCCCAACTGCTGCAGCCTTTGTGCAGGTTCCAGTTCCTCCTCTTCTGCTCTGTACCGATCAGCATCCACAAGATGTGGTAATGTATATTGTGTGTAAGTAAATGTGCCTTTTACAGGGCTGTGTGTGTCTCTATGTGCATGTAGTGTACATGTAGCATGTAGCAGAGCTGTGTGTCTATATGTGTCTATATGTGCATGTAGTGTGCATGTCTATATGTGCATGTAGCAAAGCTGTGCATGTTTATGCGCATATAAAAAAGCCAGGCATGTCTATGGGCATGTAACAGATCCGAATATGTCTATGGGCATGTAGCAGAGCCATCTTTGTCTATGGGCATGTCGTAGAGCCATGTATGTCTATGAGCATTTAGCAGAGCTGTGTGTGTATAATATATACACTGCAGAAAGACAATAACAATAGATTTATTACCTCCACATTCTACCCTATTACATTAAAATTAGTGATAATGAGACATCTTTTATACCACTAGGAAGTTTTAATTAATAGAAAACATGTTTTTCTATTGTCTTATAGTCTGAAAAATATGGTGCTTAGCTTTATTAAGCCCAGGGGCCCCAGTCATAGGCATAGCAACTTACAATTATGGCTGCAGCAGAGGTGGGCGGCCATGTCTTACATCATTGAGGTCAGATGCTACCGGACCACACTCTGTTCCTTTGTTCATTATTGTGAAGTTTTCACTGTGCATGTACTAAAGAGGAGGCTGCAGTACAAATAGGACCTTACCAAAAAAAATGACGTCGCCATGAGAAGAAAGGATCTTCCAATCACCGCCAAAATCAAGGACTGCATTTGAACCTTCTGTTTTCAGTGTCAGAGCTGCCCATGGCTGTTAAGCATAATCTGTATGGGTCTGGCGTCCGGCTTATGTTTCCGCCTCATACACAACAGTATACTGTATATAAAGGTGTCCATTATATCCTGCATTACAGTCCGTCTGTATATACTATATGTATATATTGTGGATGTGTGTGTACCGTATAGTGCTGTGTATACACTATATGCAGCCAGCTGCCTCTATATTAAATATATACAGACAGCAACATTTATATTGTATATACAGTCAGCAGCCTATATATACAGTTAGGTCCAGAAATATTTGGACAGTGACACAATTTTCGCGAGTTGGGCTCTGCATGCCACCACATTGGATTTGAAATGAAACCTCTACAACAGAATTCAAGTGCAGATTGTAACGTTTAATTTGAAGGTTTGAACAAAAATATCTGATAGAAATTGTAGGAATTGTACACATTTCTTTACAAACACTCCACATTTTAGGAGGTCAAAAGTAATTGGACAAATAAACCAAACCCAAACAAAATATTTTTATTTTCAATATTTTGTTGCGAATCCTTTGGAGGCAATCACTGCCTTAAGTCTAGAACCCATGGACATCACCAAACGCTGGGTTTCCTCCTTCTTAATGCTTTGCCAGGCCTTTACAGCCGCAGCCTTCAGGTCTTGCTTGTTTGTGGGTCTTTACGTCTTAAGTCTGGATTTGAGCAAGTGAAATGCATGCTCAATTGGGTTAAGATCTGGTGATTGACTTGGCCATTGCAGAATGTTCCACTTTTTTGCACTCATGAACTCCTGGGTAGCTTTGGCTGTATGCTTGGGGTCATTGTCCATCTGTACTATGAAGCGCCGTCCGATCAACTTTGCGGCATTTGGCTGAATCTGGGCTGAAAGTATATCCCAGTACACTTCAGAATTCATCCGGCTACTCTTGTCTGCTGTTATGTCTTCAATAAACACAAGTGACCCAGTGCCATTGAAAGCCATGCATGCCCATGCCATCACGTTGCCTCCACCATATTTTACAGAGGATGTGGTGTGCCTTGGATCATGTGCCGTTCCCTTTCTTCTCCAAACTTTTTTCTTCCCATCATTCTGGTACAGGTTGATCTTGGTCTCATCTGTCCATAGAATACATTTCCAGAACTGAGCTGGCTTCATGAGGTGTTTTTCAGCAAATTTAACTCTGGCCTGTCTATTTTTGGAATTGATGAATGGTTTGCATCTAGATGTGAACCCTTTGTATTTACTTTCATGGAGTCTTCTCTTTACTGTTGACTTAGAGACAGATACACCTACTTCACTGAGAGTGTTCTGGACTTCAGTTGATGTTGTGAACGGGTTCTTCTTCACCAAAGAAAGTATGCGGCGATCATCCACCACTGTTGTCATCCGTGGACGCCCAGGCCTTTTTGAGTTACCAAGCTCACCAGTCAATTCCTTTTTTCTCAGAATGTACCCGATTGTTGATTTTGCTACTCCAAGCATGTCTGCTATCTCTCTGATGGATTTTTTCTTTTTTTTCAGCCTCAGGATGTTCTGCTTCACCTCAATTAAGAGTTCCTTAGACCGCATGTTGTCTGGTCACAGCAACAGCTTCCAAATGCAAAACCACACACCTGTAATCAACCCCAGACCTTTTAACTACTTCATTGATTACAGGTTAACGAGGGAGACGCCTTCAGAGTTAATTGCAGCCCTTAGAGTCCCTTGTCCAATTACTTTTGGTCCCTTGAAAAAGAGGAGGCTATGCATTACAGAGATATGATTCCTAAACCCTTTCTCCAATTTGGATGTGAAAACTCTCATATTGCAGCTGGGAGTGTGCACTTTCAGCCCATATTATATATATAATTGTATTTCTGAACATGTTTTTGTAAACAGCTAAAATAACAAAACTTGTGTCACTGTCCAAATATTTCTGGACCTAACTGTATGTGTGTGTGTATACAGTGCCTACAAGTAGTATTCAACCCCCTGCAGATTTAGCAGGTTTGATAAGATGCAAATAAGTTAGAGCCTGCAAACTTCAAACAAGAGCAGGATTTATTAACAGATGCATAAATCTTACAAACCAACAAGTTATGTTGCTCAGTTAAATTTTAATAAATCTTCAACATAAAAGTGTGGGTCAATTATTATTCAACCCCTAGGTTTAATATTTTGTGGATTAACCCTTGTTTGCAATTACAGCTAATAATCGTCTTTTATAAAGACCTGATCAGGCCGGCACAGGTCTCTGGAGTTATCTTGGCCCACTCCTCCATGCAGATCTTCTCCAAGTTATCTAGGTTCTTTGGGTGTCTCATGTGGACTTTAATCTTGAGCTCCTTCCACAAGTTTTTAATTGGGTTAAGGTCAGGAGACTGACTAGACCACTGCAACACCTTGATTGTTTCCCTCTTGAACCAGGCCTTGGTTTTCTTGGCTGTGTGCTTTGGGTCGTTGTCTTGTTGGAAGATGAAATGACGACCCATCTTAAGATCCTTGATGGAGGAGCGGAGGTTCTTGGCCAAAATCTCCAGGTAGGCCGTGCTATCCATCTTCCCATGGATGCGGACCAGATGGCCAGGCCCCTTGGCTGAGAAACAGCCCCACAACATGATGCTGCCACCACCATGCTTGACTGTAGGGATGGTATTCTTGGGGTCGTATGCAGTGCCATCCAGTCTCCAAACATCACGTGTGTGGTTGGTACCAAAGATCTCGATCTTGGTCTCATCAGACCAGAGAACCTTGAACCAGTCTGTCTCAGAGTCCTCCAAGTGATCATGAGCAAACTGTAGACGAGCCTTGACATGACGCTTTGAAAGTAAAGGTACCTTACGGGCTTGTCTGGAACGGAGACCATTGCGGTGGAGTACGTTACTTATGGTATTGACTGAAACCAATGTCCCCACTGCCATGAGATCTTCCCGGAGCTACTTCCTTGTTGTCCTTGGGTTAGCCTTGACTCTTCGGACAACCCTGGCCTCGGCACGGGAGGAAACTTTCAAAGGCTGTCCAGGCCGTGGAAGGCTAACAGTAGTTCCATAAGCCTTCCAGTTCCGGATGATGCTCCCAACAGTGGAGACAGGTAGGCCCAACTCCTTGGAAAGGGTTTTGTACCCCTTGCCAGCCTTGTGACCCTCCACGATCTTGTCTCTGATGGCCTTGGAATGCTCCTTTGTCTTTCCCATGTTGACCATGTATGAGTGCTGTTCACAAGTTTGGGGAGGGTCTTAATTAGTCAGAAAAGGCTGGAAAAAGAGATAATTAATCCAAACATGTGAAGCTCATTGTTCTTTGTGCCTGAAATACTTCTTAATACTTTAGGGGAACCAAACCTCCACCATGTTTGACTGTAGGGACCGTGTTCTTTTCTTTGAATGCCTCTTTTTTTTTTTTCCTGTAAACTCTATGTTGATGGCTTTTCCCAAAAAGCTCTACTTTTGTTTCATCTGACCAGAGAACATTTTTCCAAAACGTTTTAGGCTTTCTCAGGTAAGTTTTGGCAAACTCCAGCCCGGCTTTTTTATGTCTCGGGGTAAGAAGTGGGGTCTTACTGGGTAGCCTACCATACAGTCCTTTTTCATTCAGACGCCGACGGATAGTACGGGTTGACACTGTTGTACCCTCGGACTGCAGGGCAGCTTGAACTTGTTTAGATGTTAGTCGAGATTCTTTATCCACCATCCGCACAATCTTGCGTTGAAATGTCTCATCAATTTTTCTTTTCCTTCCACATCTAGGGAGGTTAGCCACAGTGCCATGGGCTTTAAACTTCTTGATGACACTGCGCACCGTAGACACAGGAACTTTCAGGTCTTTGGAGATGGACTTGTGGCCTTGAGATTGCTCATGCTTCCTCACAATTTGGATTCTCAAGTCCTCAGACAGTTCTTTGGTCTTCTTTCTTTTCTCCATGCTCAGTGTGGTACACACAAGGACACAGGACAGAGGTTGAGTCAACTTTAATCCATGTCAACTGGCTGCAAGTGTGATTTAGTTATTGTCAACTCCTGTAAGGTGCCACAGGTAAGCTACAGGTGCTGTTAATTACACAAATTAGAGAAGCATCACATGATTTTTCAAACAGTGCCAATACTTTTGTCCACACCCTTTATTATGTTTGGTGTGGAATTATATCCAATTTGGCTTTATGACAATTTTTTTTTTTTTTCATTGAAGACAAATTAAATGAAGATAATAATACCAAAGAATTTGTGATTGCAATCATTTTCAAGAAGAAACTGAGAACTGAGTATTATCCGACAGAATTGCAGGGGTGCCAATACTTTTGGCCAGCACTGTGCAACGTTACTGGAGTATCTAAAAGCACAAGGTGTGCCATACTCAGGGACATGGCCAAGGTAAGGAAGGCTGAAAAACGACCACCTTTGAACAAGAAACATAAGATAAAACGTCAAGACTGGGCCAAGAAATATCGTAAGACTGATTTTTCAAAGGTTTTATGGACTGATGAAATGAGAGTGACTCTTGATGGGCCAGATGGATGGGCCAGAGGCTGGATCAGTAAAGGGCAGAGAGCTCCACTCCGACTCAGACGCCAGCAAGGTGGAGGTGGGGTACTGGTATGGGCTGGTATCATCAAAGATGAATTTGTGGGACCTTTTTGGGTTGAGGATAGAGTGAAGCTCAACTCCCAGACCTACTGCCAGTTTCTGGAAGACAACTTCTTCAAGCAGTGGTACAGGCAGAAGTCGGTATCGTTCAAGAAAAACATGATTTTCATGCAGGACAATACTCCATCACATGCATCCAACTACTCCACAGCGTGGCTGGCCAGTAAAGGTCTAAAAGATGAAAAAATAATGACATGGCCCCCTTGTTCACCTGATCTGAACCCCATAGAGAACCTGTGGTCCCTCATAAAATGGGAGATCTACAGGGAGGGAAAACAGTACACCTCTCGGAATAGTGGGAGGCTGTGGTGGCTGCTGCACGCAATGTTGATCGTAAACAGATCAAGCAACTGACAGAATCTATGGATGGTAGCCTGCTGAGTGTCATCATAAAGAAAGGTGTCTATATTGGTCACCAATTTTTGGGGGTTTTGTTTTTGCATGTCAGAAATGTTTATTTCTAAATTTTGTGCAGTTATATTGGTTTACCTGGTGAAAATAAACAAGTGAGATGGAAATATATTTGGTTTTTATTAAGTTGCCTAATAATTGTGCACAGTAATAGTTACCTGCAAAAACAGACAGAAATCCTCCTAAGATAGCCAAATCTAAAAAGAAAAACACTCCAACTTCCAAAAATATTAAGCTTTGTTACTTACGAGTCTTTAAGGTTGACTGAGAACATAGTTGTTGATCAATAATAAAAAATCCTCTAAAAAACAACTTGCCTAACAATTCTGCACACGGTGTATATACTGTATATATATATATATATATATATATATATATATATATATATATACAGTACAGACCAAAAGTTTGGACACACCTCATTCAATGAGTTTTCTTTATTTGCATGACTCTGAAAATTGTAGATTCACATTGAAGGCATCAAAACTATGAATTAAAACATGTGGAATGAAATACTTAAAAAAGTGTGAAACAACTGAAAATATGTCTTATATTCTAGGTTCTTCAAAGTAGCCACCTTTTGCTTTGATTACTGCTTTGCACACTCTTGGCATTCTCTTGATGAGCTTCAAGAGGCAGTCACCGGAAATGGTTTTCCAACAGTCTTGAAGGAGTTCCCAGAGATGCTTAGCACTTGTTGGCCCTTTTGCCTTCACTCTGCGGTCCAGCTCACCCCAAACCATCTCCATTGTGTTAAGGTCTGGTGACTATGGAGTCCAGGTCATCTGGCATAGAACCCCATCACTCTCCTTCTTAATCAAATAGCCCTTACACAGCCTGGAGGTGTGTTTAGGGTCATTGTCCTGTTGAAAAATAAATGATGGTCCAACTAAACGCAAACCGGATGGAATAGCACGCCGCTGCAAGATGCTGTGGTAGCCATGCTGGTTCTGTATGCATTCAATTTTGAATAAATCCCCAACAGTGTCACCAGCAAAGTACCCCCACACCATCACACCTCCTCCTCCATGCTCCACGGTGGGAACCAGCCATGTAGAGTCCATCCGTTCTTTTCTACAAAGACACGGTGCTTGGATCCAAAGATCTCAAATTTGGACTCATAAGACCAAAGCTCAGATTTCCACTGGTCTAATGTCCATTCCTTGTGTTCTTTAGCCCAAACAAGTCTCTTCTGCTTGTTGCCTGTCCTTAGCAGTGGTTTCCTAGCAGCTATTTTACCATGAAGGGCTGCTGCAAAAAGTCTCCTCTTAACAGTTGTTCTAGAGATGAGGTGTGTCCAAACCTTTGGTCTGTACTGTATATATACATATATATATATATATATATATATATATATATATATATACAGAATGCAGCCTCTATATTACAGTCATGCCCGAAAGTGTTGGCACCCTTGGAGTTGTTCCAGAAAATGAAGTATTTCTCCTAGAAAATTATTGTAGTTACACGTGTTTTGTTGTACACGTTTATTTCCTTTGTGTGTATTGGAACAACACAAAAAAAACTTAGAAAAAAATGCAAATTGGACATAATTTTCAAATGCAACACCCAAAATTGGTCTGGAAAAAATGTTTGGCACCTCTCAAAAATGGAGGGTAAACAAATGCGTTTTCCAAAAATGCTTTTCTAATAACATGTTATGCTTTTGGATAGGATAGCAAGAGGCCTAATCCTGTCACTCATGCACCTATCGATTTTTAAAATTGAAATGACAGGCCACATTCTGTGTGTTGCATGGACCATACCTCACTGCTGTGCAAAGACACTATGGGGAAATGGAGGGGGCAACTGATGCCACTGTCCTGTTGTCTGCCTGAATTTTTTTTAAATATCAAGATTCCAAGTACTCCAGTACAAGTCTCCAAGTTGTCTCTTGTCTGTATTGGCAGGGGTGTGGGAGCCCCAGCCCTATACCTGTCTCATATCCACCTCAATGTTTGTTATGTCAATAGTCTATGAATTTAATGGCTAAGCCAAAACAGTGGGGTTGCACTGTAAAACTTATTTTTGATGTTTTGGAAGCTTTTTGACCCCCATAAAGGTGTTTTCTCTGCTTTAGGTCTGGCCTCCCATTGAATCCAGGGTTTGGCGTTTGGTTTGGTGAACATAAAGTTAATTCGGTAATACTTGGCGAACTGAATTTTGAAATGTTTGCTCATCTCTAGAGAAGAAAACTGTCTGAGGACTTGAGAACCAAAATTGTTGAAAATATCAACAAGGTTCATATCTCAAGGTTACAAGTCTATCTCCAGATATCTTGATGTTCCTTTCGCCACTTTGTGCAACAAAATCAAGAAGTTCACAACCCATGGCACTGTAGCTAATCTGCCTGGATGTGGACAACAGAGAAAAATTAATGAAAGGTTGCAAAGTAGGATAGTCCAGATGGTGGATAAGCCCCAATCAAGTTCCAAAGAAATTCAAGCTGTCCTGCAGGCTCAGGGTACATCAGTGTCATCACGACATTTTCATGAACTCAAACACCGTGAAGGAGCAACAGGAGGACCCCACTGCTGACACAAGAGACTTAAAAATGCTAGAATGTAGTTTGCCAAAATGTACGTGCAAAAGCTAAAATCATATGCTGCTAAATGAATCATCACCTCACTATCAGCCTGCTTCTCACTCTGTACAGAGTGATGAAGCAGAGATGACATTGATCTACCTGTGGACTACGCTGGACTAAGGAGTTTTTTATAATAAAGATGGAGTCTCTAAATGTTTATTGTATTATTTCTAATAAAAATATTTTTCTCTGTGTTGTGTTTTTTTTACTGTTTATTAGAAATTCATGTTGGCTATGTCTAATTTGGCGTGACACCATGAATTTCGGGTTTAGTACCACCTGAGATTACAAAGCTGGTATTAACCCCTTTATTATCCAGCGTGACACCGCCACCAGGGCCACTGGACGAGCCGGGTAAAGCACCTGGAAATGGCGCTAAGAAACAATTTGCCATTTCAAGGGGCGGCTGCGGGCTGTGGAGAATCCCAGCACCCAGCTCCCTGGGTTTACCTGGCTGGCAATCAAATACGGCGGGAGCCCACACATTTTTTTTTTTAATTATTTTTTAAATAACTAAAAAAAATTAATGGGCTTCCTGTACTTTGATTGCCAGCCAAGGTAAAGCCAGGCAGATGGGGGTGGCAGCCCGTAGCCGTCTGCTTTATCTGTGCTGAGAATCAAAAATACCACGGAGCGCTACATCATTTTTTTTAATGATTTATTTTTATACAATTATAAATTGTGTACATTATATATATTAGTTACAGCTCTGGCAAAAATTAAGAGACCACTGCAAACTTGTCAGTTTTTCTGATTTTTCTCTTTATAGGTATATTTTTGAGTAAACTCCAAATTGTTATTTTGTTCTATAAACTACTGACAACATGTCTCCGAATTTCCAAGCAAAAAAAATTTGTATTTACTTTCTGAAAATAGTAGTTTATAGAATAAAACAACAATGTAAAACAGGCAAGTCACCTAATTTACATAATTGCAGAAATTCTGCAACATCAAAAACTAACCCAATGCTCATTGTGAAAACATAGACGTAGCTTAAGGTGACCTGGTTTTGACTTACAAATATAGAGGTAAAAAAATCACCAAATGCTCAATGTGTTTACAGGGCCAAGTCCCAATTATACATACCGAATACGCAATGCGATGTATTCTAACTTTTCATTTTGCCAGTGGCCCCTTATAGCTGCGCGGCCACAATTGTCAATAGTCCTAAATTTTGCAGTACAGTCCCAAACTTTCAGAAACATGACATGTCTAAAGGTGGTGTCACACATAGCGACGACGACAACGACGTCGCTGCTAAGTCACCATTTTCTGTGACGTAGCAGCGACGTCCCGTCGCTGTCGCTGTGTGTGACATCCAGCAACGACCTGGCCCCTGCAGAAAGGTCGCCGGTCGCTGCTGAATGTCCTGCTTTATTTTTTGCTCGTCGCTCTCCCGCTGTGACGTACACATCGCTGTGTGTGACAGCAAGAGAGCGACGAACTGAAGTGAGCAGGGAGCAGGAGCCGGCGTCTGGCAGCTGCGGAAAGCTGTAACCACGGTAAACATCGGGTAACCAAGAACCCCTTTCCTTGGTTACCCGATATTTACCTTAGGTACTAGCGTCCGCCGCTCTCACGCTACGAATGCTGGGTCCCTGCTCCCTGCACACGTAGCCGGAGTACACATCGGGTAATTAACCCGATGTGTACTCTGGCTAGGAGTGCAAGGAACAGGGAGCCGGCACTGGCAGCGTGAGAGCGGCAGACACTAGTAACTAAGGTAAATATCAAGTAATCAAGAGAAGTGCTTTCCTTGGTTACCCGATGTTTACCTTAGTTACGCTTCCACGCGTCGCTGCTGGCTGGTCGCTGGTGAGATCTGCCTGTTTGACAGCTCACCAGCGACCATGTAACGACGCAGCAGTGATCCTGATAAGGTCAGATCGCTGGTCGTGATCGCTGCTGCGACGCTATGTGTGACACCACTGTCGCGGGCAGAGGAGGGGACGCTGCGCTCACCCACTGCTCGGGTCTGGCTGCTGCTGCTGCTCGGTGGCTTGAGCGATGGGCCGGATCCCGGGGACTCGAGCGGCGTTCCTCGCCCGTGAGTGAAAGGGGGGGGTGTGGTTTAGGGATATTGTCCGTGACGCCACCCACGGTTGTGGTGAGGTTGTGACACCACAGCTGCTCTGGACGGGGATCCCGGGAGCGATGACAGGGAGCAGCTTGGATGTTGGTTCTCCACTCCGTGGGTAGGGGGGTTGGTTGTCCCGGGGCCCCAGTGAGGGGTAGGGATGACAGGCGGGTTACGGGGCCTGGTGAGGTGCCGCATGGCACGGTGGTACTCACTCAGCCAGTAATTCACACGGAGTCTCTGGTCAAACAAACGGCTGGATGGACAGGTCCCACAGACGGCTGCGGTTGTTCTCCTCCCGGTAGGTTGATGGTGACTGCCTTTCCCTGCACCTGTGTTGTGTTTACGGTTCCAATGGCTTCCCACCGGTAACCCGCTCCCCAGCTTGGATGGATGCTGAAGGAGCCCCTTTTGCCCGCAGGCTCTGGCCCTGGGAACTGTAGCCTTGGCGGTGACTGTGTTTCCCTTTACGGTGTGAGCTGTTGCCTTCAATCGGGTCTTGACTGCTGGGAAACCCCAGAGGTTCCCTTCGCTAACGGATTTGACCAGTTTTACGGCGACTCCTAGCCTGGTCGGGGTCCGTAAGCCCTGCCGGATGGTGCTGGCTTCTCTTTGCTCTCCAATCCGGTACCGTTCGGTTCGGTTCACTCCAATCAGCCTCTCCTGCAGATGGTCACCACCGTCTGCCAACCTTGCTGTATGTGCCCGGGCCACGCACACGGACACAGTCAGTCTCCTCTACTGCCACTTCACTCTCTCAACTCCTAAACTCAACTCCACTGATCCTTTTTCCCGCCTCCAGGACTGTGAACTCCTCATTGGGCGGGACCAACCGCCTGGTCCACCCCCTGGTGTGGACATCAGCCCCTAGAGGGAGGCAACAAGGATTTTTGTGTTTGACTTCGGTGTGCCTAACCGGGGTGTGGGGTGTGTTGGTGTAGTTCTGTGACGACCTGGCTTGTCCAGGGCGCCACACCACCTTTACAGTATTGGGCATGTCATAAGTCACAGGTCAAAAAAAGCAAGGTTTAAGTAATCCTTGAGTATTTAGTAACTATGCTTCTTGTAATTAAGAAATAAACAAAAATTAACATTTATCTGATCGCCAACTTAACTTGTATATTATGTAATAATCAGGAGATTTTTTTATGTTTATTTTTTTATTTATTTTTATTTTGTTCTTTTTACAAGTGCGTCACCAAACTACCAGATGCCGTGTAAGTGAGTGTCCACATTGTAGCCATTTTCACGGCTATTAGGGTGACAGTAACACAAAGGCTTGTGATATGCCTGGAGGACTGAGCTGTACATTCAGGGTAGGGCTCTTAAATGAGGAGGCAGACAGTCAGATAGATGTTCCTGGTGCCAGACAGATGGAGATGGATGCGCTTCAGCCAGACGAGCATATATAATTATACTTAACTCTCAAAGGAAGGGAGGTCAGCGAAGATGGGGACCGTGGTGAAGCCTTCCAGAGACACAAATGCAAAAAATGTGTATTGGATAGCTACAAGGCCACCACACCACAAATAACAGTACACAAATTACTCTAAAACTGCAGCACAAGTCACAGAGGCAGATGTATTTGATATACTTATTTATTTATTTATTTAGTTAGTTATTTTTATGTATGTATTATTATTATTATTATTATTATTGTTATTATTATTATTATTTATGTTGCGGTTTTTGGTGAAGAAAAAAAATATTGCATGTATTAGCATGTTTTTATGTTATTTTGTAGCATATTTTCTTGGTTTTTTTTCAAATTAAAAAACATTCTTGCAGCAAAAATTCTGATAAGAGCCTATGGATTGGAAAAATCCAGTTTTGGATGAAATAATCATGTGTAAGCATTGAAATACTTTGTTTAAACTAGTTTCCTAATTTTGTTGTGGATTTTTAATTATTTATTCTTTAGTGTTTCATACAAAATACTACTACTAATAATAATAATAATTATTATTATTATTATTATTGTTATTATTAATAATAATATTATATAATATGAAATACTAAAGAATAAATAATTAAAGATTAAAAATCCACAATAAAATTAGGAAAAAGTCGTTTAAACAAATTATTTCTATGCTCACATGTGATTATTTATTTAATTATTTTTATTATTATTATTATATCATATGAGTATAATTATTTTAATAAAAAAACTTTTTGATAATATTATTTTAGATTTTTAATTATGTATTCTTTAGTATTTCATATGATATAATAATAATGATGATAATAATAATACATTCTTATAATTATTAATAATTAATAATTATTATTATTGGTTTTATTGTATTATATATATATAAAACTAAAGAACAAATAATTAAAATATAATTAAAAATGACAAATCCACACTAATATTATAAAAGGGTTTTTTTTCCATTAAAATAATTATACTCATATGAAATAATAATAATAATAATAATAATAATAATAATAATAATAATAATAATAAATATTATTTATTATTATTATCTTTATGGTGCAGTTTTTGGTGAAAAAATATTATATTATGTTTTTATGTTATTTTAATTAAGCATATTTTCTGAATTTTATTTTTTTAATAAAAACACATTCTCGCAGCTAAAATCCTGGAAAAGTGAGATTATTGTGGATTTTTAATCTTTAATTATTCATTACTTAGATTTTCATATAATATAATAATTATTATTATTATATTGTATTAAATACTAAAGAATAAATAATTAAAGATTTAAAATCCACGATAATATTAGGAAAAAGTTTTGTTACTAAATTAAGATAATTGTACTCATATGAAATAATAATAATAATACTCATTATTCTTATTCTTATTCTTATTATTATTATTATTATTTGTAGTAGTAGTAGTAGTAGTAGTAGCAGTAGTAGTATTTCATATGAGTACAATTATCTTAATTAAAAAAAAAACTCCCATGGAAAAAACTGCAATATCAAATGTATATGGCTCCTCATTATTAGATTTAGCTTCTAATTGTCAGAATTATTCTCCCTATTGAGATTTTGGGGTTATTAAAATTATTATTATTATTATGTTAGTTCTTCTCTTACAATATAAAGATTTATTTACAGCACCAGATTATTCTCCCACATTCAACAGACTCGCCTATTCTCACGCTCCCCAGATCCAACGCTTGCTCTTGCCGCTGCCCTGGAGGATATTTTTTCTTTATCCCTTAAAGCCTTTTAATGTCTCATTGTTTCCTGACAGAAATTGGAAGAATTAGTGCAAAACCTGCATGTGGGATTGAAGCTTAAAGGGAATCTGTCACCAGGTTTTTGCCATCTAATCTGAGAGCAGCATAATGTAGAGACAGAGACCCTGATTCCAGCAATGTGTCACTTACTGGGCTACCTGCTGCAGTTTTGGTTAAAAAATGGTTATCTGCTCAGTAAAACCCGAATTGGCAACTTATTGTGTACACAGTGCATAGGCAGAAAGCTGCCAATCAGAGGTGGGGATGGGGTTATACAGAGCTCATCAATTTGGAGGACTACATGGCAGCAGGTCTTCTAGTCCTCTAGTGATAATATCCTGCTGATAAATCTGTCATTTTATAAAAAAAATACTAAGTAGCCCATTAACCCCTTTATGATCTAAGATGTGCCTATATGTCCTGGGTCATATCTACCCCTTTAATGCGGGCTCACAAGGCGAGCACACATTATTCCCCGCATATGTCTGCTGATCTGATCAGACAACATGTGCAGCTAAAAGGCGCAGGTGGATTGGAGACCTAACGAGTTAGGTTGCGCTGTCAGACTCTGGCAGCACGAGCTAACGTGCTCTGGCATGAATGGCGCCATTTCCCACCGCCATTGGCAGCCCCATGACACAATCACAGTTCGCCAATGGGTTGCCATGACAGCGCTGGGACAGTTGATGTCCACTGTCACTGTTATGACTCACTTCCTGTGAATGCAGAATGCAGAGCGCCGACACTCACAGGAGATCAGCATTTCTGCTAATCAAAGCGATGCTGAAACACCACTCTGATCAGGAGAAGCGATCAGACAGTGCAGTCATAAAGTCCCCTGGGGGGACTAGTAAAAGCAATAAAAAAATTAAAAAAAATATGAAAAAAAGTTCAAATCAGCCCCCCTTTTCCTCCATTGAAAACAAAACAATAAAAAAACACATATTTGGTATTGCTGAATTCAGAAATGCCTGGTCTATCAAAATATAACATCATCTAATCTGATTAGTACACGGTGTAGTGAGAAAAAATCAAAATGCCAGAATTACGGGTTTTTATTTGGTGCCACAACATTGCATTAAAATGTAATAGCAGGCAATCAAAATATCACATCTACACAAAATTGTATAATTAAAAACACCAGTTCAGAGTGCAAACAATAAACCGTCACTGAGCCCTAGATCCCGAAAAAAAAGAAAATGACAACAAAAGCACAATTTTTGGGGGACAAATTTTGCCATTTTTTTTTACCACCACTCGGATAAAATTAAAACTATACATGTTTGGTATCTACGAACTCATACCGACGTGGGGAATCCTAGTGAACACGTTACATAAAAAACTTAAAAAATCAATTGAGCAATTGCACTTTTTTTTCTGCAATTTCACCGCACCTGGAGGTTTTTTTTCCCCCTCTTTTCCAATACAATATGAGACAGAATGAGTAATGTCATTCAAAAGTACAACCAGTCCCACAAAAAATAAGCCCTCATATGGCTATATTGACAAAAAATAAATAAAAAGGGTTGTGGCTCTTGGAAGAAGGGGGAGATAAAAAATGAAAACGAAAAATGGAAAATCGACCAGAAGTGAAGGGATAATTAGTAAAGGAACGTTGCGATTTTTTCGCTCTTTAGGGTTGTGTGCCACCCCCATGCCAACAGCCGGGCCGCTGCTCGGATCCGGATCCGCGGTGGCTCGAGGGGTCTCCGGATCCGGGGGTCGTGCGGCCACTCGATGAGAGGGGGGTTATGTACAGGGGGGTTAGAAAGTTCGAGACGCGACCCACGGTGTGTGGTAATGTGAGGGACCACCGCTGCCGTTGGGGAGCCCGGTGACAATGATGTGGCAGCCTGATGTTTAACCCCTACGTGGGTAGGGGGTTTGTGTCCCGAGGCCCATTGGATGGATGGTGTTTGGGTGCCGTTGGGGATCGGGACAGGGGTTTTCAGTGTACTCACTCAGTCCAGGAATAACAACACCAACAGCTTGTAAAGAATTCTAAGCACCACTGCAGCTTGTAGGGAGCACGCTTGGGTCCGTGCCCTTGGTGTTGCTGTTAGCCTGTGGCCCTGTCCTTGGCACCTTTGACTCTGTTGGACCCTCGGGTATAAAACTCTTCGGGTCCCGCTCACCCATATGGCTAACGGAGTGAGCTTGCTCTCAGGGTTCACGTGTAGGATTTCTTTGGATTGTATTGGGAAAGTCTTATCCCATTGGTGCGCTAGTACCCTGATTTTGGAGTGGGTTGGGGATGACACTTGAAGTCTTCACCCCCGTCGGGTAAATTACCGGAACGCGTGAAGCTACTTTACGGTCTAGGGTCCACGTACCCCCGTCGTGCCCTGGCCCCTGCCCGGTGATAGCTCAAGGCCGCCGGCTGCCCTCCTCGGCAGTCCGTGCCCCCTGACACTATCCCCTGCGACCGGGGTTCCAGCTCCTACCAGGCCCACATCAACGCCTGCCACCTAGTACTCAGGAGCCCTGCTCCATGACCTCTCCTCACGAGAGTCACCACTCCACCTCCTCTCCTTTGCTCAACTCTCGCTCAACTCTCCAGCTCAACTGTCACTTTTTTCACTCCCCCCTCACCAACCCCCCATGTGGGCGGCCCTATTCCCTTCAGGCCCCCCAATGGTGTGTCTGGTGGGTAAAGTGTTCCTAGGAATTTGATTGGCTAAGCTGTTAGCAACACCAAAGGACCAGAATTCGTAACCAAGGAGGGTGGAAACTGTGCAGAAGGGCAGATTGCACAATACCATGTGACGACCTGATAGGCCAGGGCGTCACAGTTGTTTTAATACAAGATAAACAGATGGTATTGACGGCAATAAATGAAAATCGGATCAATTGTTTGTTTTTTTTGTTAGGCCCCTTTCACACATCAGTTTTTTGCCATCTTTCACAATCCGTCAAATTTTGAAAAAAACAGATCCAGTGACTGAAGCCGCTGGATCCGTTTTATTCTCATTGACTTGTATTAATGACGGATAGCCTCACTTTTCATCCGCCGTTCAACGTTCCGTCGAAAAATGTCTGTTTGTCGGACGGAAACGACGTCCACAGTAACGTTTTTTGCGTACATCAAAAAATCGGAGAGCGACGGATCCATCGCTGTCCATCGTTTGGTAGAATGGAAGCCTGTGGGCGCAGGAGCCATCGTCATCTGTCAAATGACGGAATCCAGCGACAGATCGGTTTTTTCTATCTGAGCATGCTCAGATGGGGTGTAAAAACACTGTTTGGCTGAAAAAAAACTGAAAAAACCCTCTTTTTCCACAATCTGCGACGAGTCGAGCCAACGGATTGTGACTGATGGCAAAAATCTGATGTGTAAAAGCAACCTAAAGGCCCCGTCACACTAAGCAACATCGCTAGCAACATCGCTGCTAACGAACAACTTTTGTGACGTTGCTAGTGATGTTGCTGTGTGTGACATCCAGCAACAACCTGGCCCCTGCTGTGAGGTCGTTGGTTGTTGCTGAATGTCCTGGGCCATATTTTAGTTGTTGCTGTCCCGCTGTGAAGCACAGATCGCTGTGTGTGACAGCGACAGAGCAACAACTAAATGTGCAGGCAGCAGGAGCCGGCTTCTGCGGAGGCTGGTAACCAATGTAAACATCGGGTAACCAAGAAGCCCTGTCCTTGGTTACCCGATATTTACCTTTGTTACCAGCCTCCGCCGCTCTCACTGTCAGTGCCGGCTCCTGCTCTGTGCACATGTAGCTGCAGGACACATCGGGTTAACCCGATGTGTGCTGTAGCTAGGAGAGCAGGGAGCCAGCGCTAAGCATTGTGCGCTGCTCCCTGCTCTGTGCACATTTAGCTGCAGCACACATCGGGTAATTAACCCGATGTGTGCTGTAAGTAGGAGAGCAAGGAGCCAGCGCTAAGCATTGTGCGCTGCTCCCTGCTCTGTGCACATTTAGCTGCAGCACACATCGGGTAATTAACCCGATGTGTGCTGTAAGTAGGAGAGCAGGGAGCCAGCGCTCAGTGTGCACTGCTCCCTGTTCTCTGCACGTGTAGCTCCGTGCACTGGTAACCAAGGTAAATATCAGGTTGGTTACCCGATATTTACCTTAGTTACCAAGCGCAGCATCTTCCACGCGGCGCTGGGGGCTGGTCACTGGTTGCTGGTGAGCTCACCAGCAACTCGTGTAGCCACGCTCCAGCGATCCCTGCCAGGTCAGGTTGCTGGTGGGATCGCTGGAGCGTTGCAGTGTGACATCTCACCAGCAACCTCCTAGCAACTTACCAGCGATCCCTATCGTTGTTGGGATCGCTGGTAAGTTGCTTAGTGTGACTGGACCTTAAGTGTGAATGAGGCCTAGTGCGGAAAAGAAAAAAAGTCGCTGGTTGGGGCCAAAATAAATTGAGCATTTCAAAGCAATTTCCTAGACACAGCAGCATTAACATGTAAATACAAACACCGCACCCCCTGCCGCTAAACAAGGCACTTGAGTCTATTAATAATGTTTTATTGGGCCCGTCTCTGCTGGTGTCACTGGTTCCTCTGGCTGGGAGATTCCTCTGCTAAGTGACAGGAAGGGAAGTGAAGGCAAACAATCCCCAAAACTAACATTCACTAAATAAACTTGCAAACAGGCTGAACACATTAGTTGTCCAAACTGAGGCCCTGCTCCCCTGCTAATGATGATCCCTTGATAGCACAAGGTTACTAATGACCCCGAGCCGGGCAAAGTCCTATTGAACTGCACAGTGGCACATAAATCCGTCCCAGAGAGGCCCCGTCCCAACACCTCTGGGGCCATTACAGCCTCCTGCGGGCACATCATTTATGGAATAACGCCGCTTAGTAATTGCTCTTCACTTCCTACGATTTATCACTCAAATGTGCATCAGCCGAATATATAATATCATTAATACGTATTATTTTGTGTTTATTATGGATAAATATTATATAAAGTGCTGCCGAATCTGATGAAATAATAAATATAATGTCATGTCCTGTAAAAGATTTGTTAAGATGCCATTCCCCCCCCCCCCTTTTTTTTTGTCCTATACAGTGGAACCTTGGATTAAGAGTAACTTGGTTTGAGAGCGTTTTGCAAGACAAGCAAAGCATTCTAAAAATGAGTAACTTGGTTTAAGAACAATGCTTTGCAATAAGAGCAAATACTCACCGTGCACACGTCTGGTTCTGTCCTTTCACCGCGCTCTGACCCGCTCTGGAGGTAAATTTCTGTACATACTGTGTGTACTGTATACTATACACAGTATACCATTGTACAGTACATATAGTATATCTATGCTATATGTATGCTATATAGTATAGTATATACTATATAGCATGTCTATCAATTTGCATTTGTGGATACAGTATTGTACTTTCTTATTGCTAACCAGTGCAGCACATTGCTTGTATTGTAACTCCCGCACACCAACAATTCTATTGTAAGCTATTGTGCAGTTTAACTTGTTTTATATGCTTTTACTGTACTGCACCATATTTTGTATTAGTGTACTGTAATAATGTTATATGAATACAGGACATTATATTGTATTACTGTAATAAATTTGTATAAATACAGTAAATATATTTGGGTTGTGGAACGAATTGTCTACGTTTCAATTATTTCCTATGGGAAAATTCGTTTTGATATAAGAGTAACTTGGTTTAAGAGCGCACTCCCGAAACCAATTATGCTCGTAATCCAAGGTTCCACTGTACCTTGTTATGACTTAAAAAATTTAAATAAAGAATTTATAAAAAAAAAAAAAAAAATATAAAGATTTCCATTTTTACTTTTTTTTTTTCTTTTTTTAACCCCTTAACGACCGCGGGCCGTAAAATTACGTCCTAAATGACATAATCTTACTGCCCGCGGTCCTCCGGCGGCAGCATGCCGCGATCGGCACACATCTCAGCTGATTTTCACAGCTGAGATGTGTGCCTGCTAGGCACGAGCAGAATCGTTATCTGCTCGTGCCGATTAACCCCTTATATGGCGCTGTCAATACATGACAGCGCCATTATAAGCGCAATCGCGGTAAAGTTTTTACTTACCGCCGAAACCGGAAGTCACGTGACGCGATCACGTGACTCCCGATAGTTGTCATGGTAGTACAGGGTCATGTGATGACTCCTGTACTACACATGAATTGGTTTCACTTTCGCTGTGCCCGGGGCACAGCAAAAGAGAAAGACAGCGTATCTGCTGTTTACAGCCTTCCAGCTGTGATCAGCAGATACTGCAGAGCGATCGGAATGCTGATCGCAATAGCCCCCTAGGGGGACTAGTAAAATAAAAAAAAAAAGTAAAAAAATAAGTTTTAAAAAATTAAAAAAAAACAAAAAAACCTAAAAGTTCAAATCACCCCCCATTCGCCCCATTGAAAATTAAAGGGTTAAAAAAATAAAAAATATACACACATTTGGTATCGCCGCGTTCAGAAACGCCCGATCTATCAAAATATAAAATCAATTAATCTGATCAGTAAACGGCGTAGCGGCAAAAAAATTCCAAACGCCAAAACGACGTTTTTTTGTCGCCACAACTTTTGCGCAAAATGCAATAAGAGGCGATCAAAACGTAGCATCTGCGCAAAAATGGTACCGTTAAAAACGTCAGCTCGAGACGCAAAAAATAAGCCGTCATTGAGCCTAAGATCCCGAAAAATGAGAACGCTACGGGTCACGGAATATGGCGTAAAACGTGCGCCACTTTTTTCGGACAAACTTCCGATTTTTTTTTAACCCCTTATATAAAAGTAAACCTATACATGTTTGGTGTCTACGAACTCGCACTGACCTGAGGCATCACACCCACACATCAGTTTTACCATATAGTGAACACAGTGAATAAAATATCTCAAAAACCATAGTGCTATCGCACTTTTTTTGCAATTTTTCAGCATTTGGAATTTTTTTGCCATTTTCTAGTACACAATATGGTAAAAATGATGGTTTCATTTAAAAGTACAGCTCGTTCCGCAAAAAATGAGCCCTCACATGACCATATTGACTGAAAAATAAAAAAGTTACGTCTCTCAGAAAAAGAATGGCGAAAAAAAAAAACGGAAAGCGAAAAATCGGCCGGTCGTGAAAGGGTTAATTCCAATAAACCTTTATTGTCATTTTGTTGAAATTTTTCTTACTTGTCGATATTAAACCCTTCACCTCCGTTTTTTGTTTTTTTTTCTCCCCTTCTTCCAAGAGCAATAACTTTTTTTATTTTTCCGTCAATCTTGCCATATGAGGGCTTATTTTTTGCGAGATGAGTTGTACTTTTGAACGAAACCATTCGTTTTACCATATAATGTACTGGCAAATGGCAAAAAAAATCCAAGTGTGAAAAAAATTGCAAAAAACAGTGCAACTGTCCGATTGTTTTTGGGGCATTTTATTCACAGTGTTTACTATATGGTAAAATTGATGTGTGGGTGTGATGCCTCAGGTCGGTGCGAGTTTGCAGACACCAAACATGTATAGGTTTACTTTTATATAACGGGCTAAAAAAATTCACATATTTAGCCAAAAAAAGGTGCACTTTTTTGTGCCATTTTCCACGACCCGTAGCGTTCTCGTTTTTCAGGATCTATGGCTCAGCTTATTTTTTGCGTCTCGAGCTGACATGTTTAACGGTACTATGGTTGTGCATATGCTACGTTTTGATCGCCTGTTATTACATCTTGCGCAAAATATGCAGTGACCAAAAAACGTTAATTTTGACATTTGGAATTTTTTTGCCGCTACACTGTTTACTGATCAGATTAATTGATTTTACATTTTGATAGATCGGGCATTTCTGAACTCGGCGATACCAAATGTGTGTATATTTTTTATTTTTTTGATCCTTTAATTTTCAAAGGGGCGAATGGCGGGTGATTTGAACTTTTAGGTTTTTTTTATTATTTTAATTTTTTAAAACTTTTTATTTCCTTTCTTTTTATTTTACTAGTCCCTCTAGGGGACTATAAGAATCAGTAGAGTTTGATCACTTGTTCATTTCTGTAGATTATAGCTGCACAGCTCAGATCTGCAGAAAGGCTGCTGTCCTCTCACACATGGCCCTCTGCCGGCTGTAAGAGGAAGTGACTCCTAATAGCTATAGGAGTCATCACATGACATTGTGCTACAAAGGCAACCACCGGATCCATGTGATCAAGTCACATGACTTCCGATTGCGCCGGGTAAGTGAATGCTTACTGCGGCGCGCTGTTTCATTTCACTGTCACATTTTGACAGCGAGATGCAAGGGGTTAACAGGCACGAGTGGAACGTGATCCACTCGTGCCTGATAGCCGCACATGTCAGCTGTTCAAATCAGCTGACATGCGCAAGGATCTCTGCTGGCGGAGATTAACCTGACACTATCCATGACGTACCCAGTACGTGATGTGTCATGAAGAGGTTAAGAAACTGCACACCTTTTTATTATTATTATTATTATTATTATTATTATTATTAATAATAATAATTATTGTAGCGCCATTTATTCCATGGTTCTTTACATGTGAAAAGGGGGCATACATTGTGTAGACTGTGAGCCCTCTCTCCTCCTGTACCAGTCTGTGCCTTGTATTGTTCATGATTATTGTACTTCTCTATGTATGCCCCTTTTCACCCTCTAGCTCCTCCCTGTGCCTCTATCTCCTCCCTGCCCATCCCTTCTACACTTGAATCTTGTCAGTAGTATATGTCATTTCTTATTTCTGTAATATAAAAATCTGTATTTGTTGAATACGGATTTTATATGGGAATTTAAAAATTTGAGAAAGAAAGATCAGTCCAGGAGAAAAAAGAAGCAAATTTGCCTGCCTCTAGCTCCTCCCCCTGCCACTAGCTCATTTCTCTGTCTCTAGCTCTTCTCTCTGCCTCTAGCTCCTCCCCCTACCTCTAGCTCCTTTCTCTGCCTCTAGCTCCTCTATCTGCCTCTAGATCCTACTTCTGCAGGTAACCAAATTTACATAATAGGTACAGAAATTCTGCAACATCAAATACCCACCTAATGCTCATTGTGGGAACGTAGCCTTACAGGAAGCCTTTTGTCACTGCTAGAGGCAGAGGGTGTTGCTAAACGGAGGAGCTAGAGGCAGAGGTAAGAGCTAGAACAACAGAGAGGAGCTAGAGGTAGAAGGACAAGCTAGAGGCAGAGGGAAGAGCTAGAAGCAGAGGGAGGAGCTAGAGACAGAGGGAGGAGCTAAATGCAGAGGGAGGAGCCAGAGGCAGAGGGAGAGCTAGAGGCAAAAGGAAGAGCTAGAGACAGAGGGGGGAGCTAAAGGCAGAGGGAGGAGCTATAGGCAGAGAGAGGAGCTATAGACAAAGGGAGGAGCTAGAGACAGAGGGAAGAGCTAGAGGCAGACGGAGGAGCTAGAGGCAGAGGGAGGAGCTATAAGCAGAGGGAGGAGCTAGAGACAGAGGGAGGAGCTATAAGCAGAGGGAGGAGCTAGAGGCAGAGGGAAACGCTAGAAGCAGAGGGAGGAGCTACAGACAGGGAAGAGCTAGAGGCAGAGAGAGAAGCTAGAGGCAGAGGGAAGAGCTAGAGGCAGAAGGAAGAGCTAGAGACAGAGAGAGGAGCTAGAGACAGAGGGAGGAGCTAGAGGCAGAGAGAGGAGCTAAAGACAGAGAGAGGAGCTAGAGGTAGAGGGAGGAGCTAGAGGCAGAGCCCCGCCCCCTCCTATCTACATAGAATCTCATTAGCACTAAGAAGTTGTTTTTGTACGCTGCATAAACAACTGCGGTGCATTTTTAAACCATGTCAATTTTGCTGAGCTTTATGTGCAGATGTTTGCCATAGAATTGCATTGGATGCGGAAAATTTGCAGATAAAAAAAAGCATATGTGTTTTTATTTTTTTTAACATGCATGCAATCCACACAAAAATATATCAATAAAGCTTTGTAAAAAATAAATACTAGGAAGAATAAAAAACAAAATTGCTTTATTAAGAACATGACATTCCAAAAAGAGACAAAACCCATAAAGTAAAAAAAAGCTCTAAAAATGCAATGTAGAAAAAAGGCAACTGGCCTAATTTAACTAATCGGTGCAAAAATTCTGCAACATCGAAAACTCAGAAAATAATCAGCGTGGGAACGTAGCCTTAAGAAAAAATAAATTAAAAAAAATGGCTGAACAACTCTTTAAAACAACTTTAGGGAATAAAAAAGTCCGCAAGAAAGGAAAGTTTCCTGATGCAGATTACATGAGTAAACTCGAGAGTTTTTGACTGTTTTAATAAGATTTCCATGTGAACGTGCCCTTAGGAGGCCCATTTCTATCCAGTTGTTATAGTTCTGCATAGAGATATAGATATTTGTTATGTTCTGACCATAGTAATATAATTAGTATATTAAAATAAATTGATTTCTGGTAATTGTAATAATGGCAATGTGTATAATAGAGGAGTATAATTTAAAAAAAAACAACAAAAAAAACCCAAACAATATTATGGATATAAAATATATATATATATATATATATATATATATATATATATATATATATATATATATATATATATATATATTGTACTGCAGTACTACACATGACACCAAGGTGGCAGCGTTATCAATGGTAAAACAATGGGACGAAGCAAGGGACTTTGTGCACTAAACTAAGGTAAAATGTTTTATATAATCCAGCTAGAAAAGTGATTCACAACTATACAAAAGTCATGTGTATCACTGTTACTTTTAATTTTAGGATTTTTATCTGCCATATCAGACTGAAAGTAGTCGGTGCCCCTGGGCAATTTGTGTTATGGGCTCCCTTGAGTGGCATCCAGAGGTCTCCTAAAAGCGCCAGCCCCAGTACACCAAAACCGGGACAGCTGCAGTGACCCCCTTATAGTAGAGCTGGTCTCCAAAGAGTAAGTCCAAAAAAGCACTATCTAATATACCTTATATAAGTCCTTACAGCAGGGCCAGCACCAAGCAAACGTGGACCCTTGAGCAACAGAGTCCCTAGGGGCAACTCACTGCTTTCGATTTTCCTCCTCATTTTCCAAAAAGTAGAACACTTATTTTTAGCATGAGAGCTTGGTTTTTTTTTGTTTTGTTGACTTTCTCATCTCTTTTTATTCCATTTTTTAGGGAGGCAAACTGACCAAAAAACAGAGTCTGCCATATACCACGCAGCAGTACCAAATATGTTAATTGTTTTGTTTTTTCAGATTTTATTTACATTCTGTGAAAAGAAGGGTGATAAACTGTTGCTTTTCTGTTTTAAAAAAATATATATATTTGTAATTTCTCTTATGTTTATTTTTATGGGATTTTTGTGGGGCAACCTGACTGCCATGTCAGTGCCATCTGCGCCCTCTGATTATGTTGTGGTGGTTGACCCCCCATTTCGAACTTCTTTAAATATGCTAAAATTGCTAGAACTGACAGCACTAACTAACAGACAAATGTGAACAGGTGCAAACTGAACACAAAATATACTGTAACAAATAAACAGCTGCACTCTGAAACAATAAGGCTTGCAAACATTAAATATAGGAATTTGGATGTGTATTACTGATAAGGAAATAAATGTAAAAATTGAGACACTTAGTACATAAAAAAGGGCAGTTTTATGAGCCCAGTAGCCAGTATCTCTTTTTGCTGTGTCCCTACCTAGATGCCTCTATCCAGACTGATAAGCCTACAATTTTATGGACAGGCAGGAACCTGCTAATAGGAAATTAAAATTCTGCTGTCAAACGTGACAGTGGCATCTCGCCTGATCGCAGTTAGACTTGGGTGCCACCTTGATAAGAAAGTTGGTACATATGCTATATGGTATGGAGTGGGCTAAACTCCAAATATGCAGAGAGCACAAACATCACAAATTGAAACCTTGGTAGACAAGACCTTTGGGACCTTTACACTTGCTTGATGCTGATGGCGGTCTTTGGGCCCCTGACACTTGCCAGATGCTGGTGACGGCCCTTGGGACCGTGACTCTTGCTGGACGCTGGTGCCTGCTCTTGGGCCACTGACACTTGCCGGATGCTAATGCCAGTTCTTGGGCCCCTGACACTTATCAGACGCTGGTGCCGGCCCTTGGGCCCCTGACACTTGTTAGATGCTGGTGCCGGCTTTTAGGCCCCTGATACTTGTCGGATGCTGGTGTCTTGCCTTGGGACCTTGACACTTGCCGAATATTAGTGCAAGCCCTTTAGCCCCTGACACTTGCCAGATGCTGGTGCCGGCCCTTGGGCCCCTGACACTTGCTGTATGCTGGTGCCGGCCCTTGAGACCTTGACACTTGCCGAATGTTAGTGCCAGCCCTTAAGCCCCTGACACTTGCCGGATGCTGGTGTCGGCCCTTTATCCCCTGACACTTGCCAGATTCTGGTGCCAGCAATGGGCCCCAACACATATCGGGTGCTGGTGCTGGCCCTTGGGCCTCTGACACTTGCCGTATACTGGTGCCGACCCTTGGGACTTTGACACTTGCCAAATGCTACTGCCAGCCCTTGGGCCCCTGACACTTGCCAGATACTAGTGCCAGCCATTGGGCCACTGACACTTGCCAGATACTAGTGCCAGCCATTGGGCCACTGACACTTGCCAGATACTAGTGCCAGCCATTGGGCCACTGACACTTGCCAGATACTAGTGCCAGCCATTGGGCCACTGACACTTGCCAGATACTAGTGCCAGCCATTGGGCCACTGACACTTGACAGATGCTGGTGCCGGCTCTTGGGCCCCTGACACTTGCCAGATGCTGGTGCCGGCCCTTGGGCCCCTGACACTTGCTGTATGCTGGTGCCGGCCCTTGAGACCTTGACACTTGCCGAATGTTAGTGCCAGCCCTTAAGCCCCTGACACTTGCCGGATGCTGGTGTCGGCCCTTTATCCCCTGACACTTGCCAGATTCTGGTGCCAGCAATGGGCCCCAACACATATCGGGTGCTGGTGCTGGCCATTGGGCCTCTGACACTTGCCGTATACTGGTGCCGACCCTTGGGACTTTGACACTTGCCAAATGCTACTGCCAGCCCTTGGGCCCCTGACACTTGCCAGATACTAGTGCCAGCCATTGGGCCACTGACACTTGACAGATGCTGGTGCCGGCTCTTGGGCCCCTGACACTTGACAGATGCTGGTGCCGGCTCTTGGGCCCCTGACACTTGACAGATGCTGGTGCCGGCTCTTGGGCCCCTGACACTTGACAGATGCTGGTGCCGGCTCTTGGGCCCCTGACACTTGCCGGATGCTGGTGACGACCCTTGGGCTCCTGACACTAGCTGGATGCTGGTGCTCCATGTTCCGCATTTTGAATAGGGGACCCTTGAGCTTCCCATCTGTATATAGGTTATATGTATATCCAATATATAGTCTAGGAACACTGAAAATTGCCCATTGGAGTCCAAAAACATAAAGGGAAGCTCTAGATTAAATCTCCGCTACTTGACTGATGATATGTCAAACAATTTTGTCACTTTCATTAAATGTTTCTCTTTATATGAGCGTGCCCCGGAGCGGAGTTGGTCTTCTTCCCAATGTCGCCTTCTGTTTGTACAGTTATCCTAAGAGAATTGTATAAATACGTCTATGGTCGGGTGCCATTTCATGTCCCATTATTTTCCTGCTCTGCTTTGTTTTCAGATTCTCCCTGTGATTATTACAGGAGCAAACAATAGCTGCGGTGAAAACAAAGAAAAAGTACAAGCTTTGTTTATTTTCGGGAGCCGTAACACAGATCTGCAGGAGCCATCAGGATCCGCCTATGGAGTCAGTGTCACTGCGGCTCAGCGCCGTCTGCATTGTCCTTCTGTCAATAGAGATCAGTTCCTAATTACTCTGCATTTCTGCCAGTATTCTGCCCTATCAGGAATCTCTCATCTCTATGTATACCGCTTGTATTTGGGATGTATACAATGAATTTCACTTCCATTTAAAATAAAAGTCTCCATTTCCAATGTTGCCGTCCATGAGGCAGACAAAATATTACATTTAGAAAATTGCTGCTGATTTTACTCGGGGTTCTAGGCTTCAATATTTATTACAGAGTTATTCTCCCGCAGATGCATTACTTCCATTGGAGAATACGTTTAATAATTTATTTTAAATTAAATTTGTCAGCAGCTTTTTGCAATGTAATCTGAGAACAGCGTGATGCCAAAATTTTACTTTATTTTTATTTTAAATGAAATTTGTCAGCAGGTTTTTACTATGTAATCTGAGGGCAGCATAATGCTAAAATTTTACTTTATTTTTATTTTAAATTAAATTTGTCATGAGGTTTTTGCAATGTAATCTGAGAGCAGCGTGATGTCAAAATTTTATTTTATTTTTATTTTAAATTAAATTTGTCAGCAGGTTTTTGCTATGTAATCTGAGGGCAGCATGATGCCAAAATTTTACTTTATTTTTATTTTAAATTAAATTTGTCATCAGGTTTTTACAATGTGGTCTGAGAGCAGCATGATGCCACAATTTTACTTAATTTTTATTTTAAATGAAATTTGTCGGCAGGTTTTTACAATGTAGTCTGAGAGCAGCATGATGCCACAATTTTACTTTATTTTTATTTCAAATGAAATTTGTCAGCAGGTTTTTGTTATGTAATCTGAGAGCAGCATGATGCCAAAATGTTACTTTATTTTTATTTTCAATTAAATCTGTCACCAGGTTTTTTTTTAGAGAATCCAAAATCCTCAGAATTGCAGAAATTCCGCACATTTTACATTTGTTTTTTTCTGGGGGGGGGGAGGGTTTTGGGTTCTTGATGTTGTGGTTTTAGTCTCATGTTCTAAATAAAGCTGCTTTGTTTTTGATACTTTCTGGTATTTGACATTGACAAAACTTTATACTTATGTGCGGATTACATGTAATTTTTCTGCTGTGGAAATGCACTAAAAATGAATGTGTGGTTTTTACCTGTGGATTTTCCTCATCTAATGCAAGTCTATGGGGAAAATCGTGCACAAAAAACTCAGCGTACCTGCAAGAGACACGTTGCTGATTTCAAATGCATTGCGGGTCAGGTTACGACGCGGAAAAAAAAAACACAGTAGGCAGGAGATTTCTATAAATCCCATCTATTTTACTGTAAAAAACAGCATTTTTTTACTCTGGAAAAATGCACAATGTCAAAAACTAAACATGGGGACATAACCTAAGGGTAAGCTCACACGAGCGTATGACTCGGACGAGTGCAATGCGAGAAAATCTTGCATTGAATTAGGACCAATGTTATTCAATAAGGGAGAGCAGAGGGTCAGGTTTATTCTTATACAGATTCTGGATGAGAGAAAAGTCACAGCATGCTGTGATTGTCAGCGAGAGCCATGTCACTTGCACCCATACAAGTCTATGGGTGCGAGTGAAATCGTATTGCACTCAGATGACAATAGAGTGCAGTGCGATATCGCATCAGCTGATAATGGAAGAGGTGGGAAGATTAATTCCTCCCTCTCCTACGCAGCGGTGATCCAATCACAGGATCGCAGCACAGTATAATGACACTCTACTCACACTCACAGCACAGCTGGAGCCGAGGGTCATTAGCTTATTGCATCTGATGCGCTCACGTCGGATGCTATAGCATGGTGTGAATCCAGCCTTTAGAAGATACTTTAAGAAAAAAACAGTGTTTCTTGAAGTGTCTTCCTCTTGTTCTCAGTGACTTAGTGTGCACTCACCCTAATGATTGGAAGCTACAACTTCTAAATTTCCACTAGGGCTAAAATTTGAGACAACAAGGCCTTATGATCAAATCTTAGGCTATGTGCGCAATTTGCGTCCAGTTACTTGCAGTTGTAACCGCATCCTCTGGCAGAAATTGCCTTTGTCAAATTTGGTTTGGACCACAGAAAAGCTAAAAATACGCATGCGTTTTTACCGCGTTTTTCATGCTTATTCATTGCTTAAAGTCAGATGCATTTTCATTACAAATACATGACTAAATAAAGTTTTAACATTCAAACACTAAGGAAAAAATGTAAAAAAATTGAAAAAATATCATAAACAAAATAGCTAATTTTATTAAAATGATAACTTTAATCTAATATTTATGGCTAAAATAACGTTAAAATATTCTTTTTGATTAATTTACCGGTAATTGTCGGACTATGTGTGTGTGTAAAGGGACACATTATTACTTCAATTTAATGAATTTTATTTGGTCAAAAATGCATGCTTTCTGCACCAAAAAAGCATGTAAAACGCTAGGATTTTGATTTAGGATGCGTTTTGAAAGATCTCATTGACTCTAATGTTAGCAAAACGCTGCCAAAATGTCAAAAACAATTGACATGTTGCTTCTTTAAACGCAGAGATTTTGACAAATTTTCTACAACTAAAACGCTACGTTTTTACAAGCATTGTGCGCACAAGAAAGCCCTATTTCCCATAGACTTTGCTTGAAAATCAAAACGCATGCTTTTTTGCATTAAAACGCTGCAGTTGAATACGCTGCGGAAACGCATGAAAAAACGCAAAGTGCGCGCATAGCCTTATAATGTTGAAAGGCGGAGTTCACAAATCCAGAAATCATCCGTTTGAACGGATCCAGCAGCGATCCGTTGGGAAAAATGTTCCGCAAACACAACTGTTTTTGTCCATTTTGAAAAAATTGATTTTTGAAGAATCTGTTTTTTTAACATTAGTCTATGAAAAACGGATCCGTTAACGGATTTCCATTTATCTTCTATTTGAAACTGATCAGAAAGCAAAAAAATGGATCCTTTACAAATGCAAGAAAAACAGACGGCTTGAAGTCAAACCGTTACCGGATCCGTTTCCCATAGATTCCCATGTTTCTGGCGAAAGTTAATTCTTTCAAAACAGACAAGAAAGTTGTGTCTTTACAACTTTTTAGCCAACGGATCCGTTCTAATGGATGAACTCGGCCTAACAAATAACACTAAATGCATAAAAAATAATGAAAATATAATTAACAAAAGAAAAAAGTCACAGTCTGGACCCGGCTCATCATGATGAGGTTAGTGTGACAGTATTCCTACATTACACCGATATTACACATTTTAATTTGAAGACTCCATATCCAAAATAACTGGAATAATAGACATTTATCAGTAATCCCAGGCATGGAACATCAGAATTTCCGCACCATATAGGATTTGCCTCGTAGTTACTACCCCACTACTATCAGGCTCCTCTTGTCTCCCCTTTTTTTCGGCTGCTGTGTTTTAGCCGCCCTCCCCACACGCTGATTGCAGAGGCTGGTACTTACGCTAAACCTCTGGGATCAGCCTCTAATCACCAGCTATTGAAACCAGATTTACAGACTCTTTACATGGGAGCGTTTAGCCATTTCAAAAGCAGACATTTGGTATTTTAAGGCAAGGTCAAAACCCCTGTGGTCTCAAGTGTAAATAGTAGACATTCAGATGGCTTCCAGGATCCTTGGTGAAAACCTACACCATGAAAGATGTTTAGTTTCTTGGGTCAGAATCAAATAAACCTTGTCAGCCATTGCTGTACAATTACCTTGTTATTTACTAAAGGCAAGAAAGAAAAAAAAAAAATGGAGAATTCAATGCCGGTATGTTATAATGTGACCCGGGATAAACTGTTCCCACTGTTCTTCAAGGAAGTTCATTACATTTTAGTAACTCCATGATTATGGTCTAAATGTTTCTCCAAGCCTAGCCTGTGTGAGGATTTCCCTTCCTGAAAAAGTAACCTAAAGATCCACGCTGTAATACCTAAAAATTACAGCATTTAGACGGTATTCTAGGTAAACAAAGATCATAATAGATTTGGTCAACCCCCAAAACATAGTGATCAACCCCCAAACATAGTGATCATCCCCCAAACACAGTGATAAACCCCAAACATAGCGATCAACGCCCAAACATAGCGATCAAACCCCAAACATAGCGATCAACGCCCAAACATAGCGATCAAACCCCAAACATAGCGATCAACCCCCAATGATAGCAATCAACCCCAAATCATAGTGATCAACCCCAAATCATAGTGATCAACCCCCTAACATAGTGATAAACCCCCAAACATAGTGATCAACCCCAAATCATAGTGATCAACCCCCTAACATAGTGATAAACCCCCAAACATAGTGATAAACCCCCAAACACAGTGATAAACCACAAACATAGCGATCAAACCCCAAACATAGCGATCAACCCCCAAACACAGTGATAAACCCCAAACATAGCGATCAAACCCCAAACATAGCGATCAACCCCCAAACACAGTGATAAACCCCAAACATAGCGATCAACGCCCAAACATAGCGATCAAACCCCAAACATACCGATCAACCCCCAATGATAGCAATCAACCCCAAATCATAGTGATCAACCCCAAATCATTGTGATCAACCCCCTAACATAGTGATAAACCCCCAAACATAGTGATCAATCCCCAAACTTAATGATCAATCTCCAATCATAGTGATCAACTGATTTAATTAACTGTTTTCCAATGATAGCTTCTTTTTAAAGGAAAATCTGGAATCTGCTTGAAAACAATATTGTGTGCACCTACCCTAAGGGGGCTTACCAAAAATTATTTTTTTTAAAGCCATGCAGCAATTTTACAAATAATCCTCTAATGTCCCCCAATTTTTATTTAGTTTTTTAAACGTTGTCATCGCTGGTGCCTCTTAGTTTATCTTATCAGTAGTGACGTAACTGGAGTTCGATGGACTCTGATGCAAAATTTGAACCTGAGCCTTCACCCCCCCCCCAATCCCTACATGTTGGTCAGATGCATGTATATGTATGTATACATTTAGCATTCTAAATCCAATAAAGCCATATGAATTACCCCCATTATGTGATAATGTCCCCCATCCTGTTCTACTGTCCCCCACCCTGTTCTAATGTCCCCCATCCTGTTTTCCTTCCTGGTAAATATGTCCCCCATCCTGGTATATATTGGTATATATGCCTCCATCCTGATAAGTATGTCCACCATGCAGGCATATATGGCCCCACCATCCTGATATAGATATATATATATATATATATATATATATATAAAATATGTCCCCATCCTGATACATATGTCCCCCGTCCTGGTATATATCTCCCCATACTGGTATATGTGTTCCCCATCTATTCCCCATTCTAGCCCACATCCTGGTGTATATATAACCCCATCCTGGTATATATGTCACCATTATGGTATATATGTTCCCATACTGGGCCTCTCCTTGGTGCCAAAATGCAAGAGAAGAAAAAGGTAATAACAAATTGCTTTATTATGGCCTGGAAAAAAGCTAAGGGGAGATAAGGTATGCACACCAGTGACTATGGAAGGGGAATACATGGAATAGCAGAAACTGCTGTGTGAATACTGACATGAAAAATTCAATAGCTAATTGTAAGAATGAAATGTGAAAAATGGAACCTGCATTACTGCCATGAATATATGAATAAAGAGAAATTTAGCTACTGAATTGATCAATGCAGAAGAGCCCCAACACTACGCCAAAGTATTTCTCTACGTTGGGGTCCCTAGCTTGTGTGTGTCCTCTCATGCAGTTAAAAAACTTACCGTGTATGGGACGCTGAGACCCAGGCTATATATGCGTATAATGTGGATTGGCAATAGGTGTGTATGGGGAGGGTTCACAAACGAAAAACTACTAACATTAAGGAATAACGTTTGGAACTCCATTCTATGTCTGAACTGGGTGCAAAAAACCTAAAAAACATCACTATGGGGAGATAAGGTATGCACACCAGTGACTATGGAAGGGGAATACATGGAATAGCAGAAACTGCTGTGTGAATACTGACATGAAAAATTCAATAGCTAATTGTAAGAATGAAATGTGAAAAATGGAACCTGCATTACTGCCATGAATATATGAATAAAGAGAAATTTAGCTACTGAATTGATCAATGCAGAAGAGCCCCAACACTACGCCAAAGTATTTCTCTACGTTGGGGTCCCTAGCTTGTGTGTGTCCTCTCATGCAGTTAAAAAACTTACCGTGTATGGGACGCTGAGACCCAGGCTATATATGCGTATAATGTGGATTGGCAATAGGTGTGTATGGGGAGGGTTCACAAACGAAAAACTACTAACATTAAGGAATAACGTTTGGAACTCCATTCTATGTCTGAACTGGGTGCAAAAAACCTAAAAAACATCACTATGGGGAGATAAGGTATGCACACCAGTGACTATGGAAGGGGAATACATGGAATAGCAGAAACTGCTGTGTGAATACTGACATGAAAAATTCAATAGCTAATTGTAAGAATGAAATGTGAAAAATGGAACCTGCATTACTGCCATGAATATATGAATAAAGAGAAATTTAGCTACTGAATTGATCAATGCAGAAGAGCCCCAACACTACGCCAAAGTATTTCTCTACGTTGGGGTCCCTAGCTTGTGTGTGTCCTCTCATGCAGTTAAAAAACTTACCGTGTATGGGACGCTGAGACCCAGGCTATATATGCGTATAATGTGGATTGGCAATAGGTGTGTATGGGGAGGGTTCACAAACGAAAAACTACTAACATTAAGGAATAACGTTTGGAACTCCATTCTATGTCTGAACTGGGTGCAAAAAACCTAAAAAACATCACTATGGGGAGATAAGGTATGCACACCAGTGACTATGGAAGGGGAATACATGGAATAGCAGAAACTGCTGTGTGAATACTGACATGAAAAATTCAATAGCTAATTGTAAGAATGAAATGTGAAAAATGGAACCTGCATTACTGCCATGAATATATGAATAAAGAGAAATTTAGCTACTGAATTGATCAATGCAGAAGAGCCCCAACACTACGCCAAAGTATTTCTCTACGTTGGGGTCCCTAGCTTGTGTGTGTCCTCTCATGCAGTTAAAAAACTTACCGTGTATGGGACGCTGAGACCCAGGCTATATATGCGTATAATGTGGATTGGCAATAGGTGTGTATGGGGAGGGTTCACAAACGAAAAACTACTAACATTAAGGAATAACGTTTGGAACTCCATTCTATGTCTGAACTGGGTGCAAAAAACCTAAAAAACATCACTATGGGGAGATAAGGTATGCACACCAGTGACTATGGAAGGGGAATACATGGAATAGCAGAAACTGCTGTGTGAATACTGACATGAAAAATTCAATAGCTAATTGTAAGAATGAAATGTGAAAAATGGAACCTGCATTACTGCCATGAATATATGAATAAAGAGAAATTTAGCTACTGAATTGATCAATGCAGAAGAGCCCCAACACTACGCCAAAGTATTTCTCTACGTTGGGGTCCCTAGCTTGTGTGTGTCCTCTCATGCAGTTAAAAAACTTACCGTGTATGGGACGCTGAGACCCAGGCTATATATGCGTATAATGTGGATTGGCAATAGGTGTGTATGGGGAGGGTTCACAAACGAAAAACTACTAACATTAAGGAATAACGTTTGGAACTCCATTCTATGTCTGAACTGGGTGCAAAAAACCTAAAAAACATCACTATGGGGAGATAAGGTATGCACACCAGTGACTATGGAAGGGGAATACATGGAATAGCAGAAACTGCTGTGTGAATACTGACATGAAAAATTCAATAGCTAATTGTAAGAATGAAATGTGAAAAATGGAACCTGCATTACTGCCATGAATATATGAATAAAGAGAAATTTAGCTACTGAATTGATCAATGCAGAAGAGCCCCAACACTACGCCAAAGTATTTCTCTACGTTGGGGTCCCTAGCTTGTGTGTGTCCTCTCATGCAGTTAAAAAACTTACCGTGTATGGGACGCTGAGACCCAGGCTATATATGCGTATAATGTGGATTGGCAATAGGTGTGTATGGGGAGGGTTCACAAACGAAAAACTACTAACATTAAGGAATAACGTTTGGAACTCCATTCTATGTCTGAACTGGGTGCAAAAAACCTAAAAAACATCACTATGGGGATTCATATATTCATGGCAGTAATGCAGGTTCCATTTTTCACATTTCATTCTTACAATTAGCTATTGAATTTTTCATGTCAGTATTCACACAGCAGTTTCTGCTATTCCATGTATTCCCCTTCCATAGTCACTGGTGTGCATACCTTATCTCCCCATAGTGATGTTTTTTAGGTTTTTTGCACCCAGTTCAGACATAGAATGGAGTTCCAAACGTTATTCCTTAATGTTAGTAGTTTTTCGTTTGTGAACCCTCCCCATACACACCTATTGCCAATCCACATTATACGCATATATAGCCTGGGTCTCAGCGTCCCATACACGGTAAGTTTTTTAACTGCATGAGAGGACACACACAAGCTAGGGACCCCAACGTAGAGAAATACTTTGGCGTAGTGTTGGGGCTCTTCTGCATTGATCAATTCAGTAGCTAAATTTCTCTTTATTCATATATTCATGGCAGTAATGCAGGTTCCATTTTTCACATTTCATTCTTACAATTAGCTATTGAATTTTTCATGTCAGTATTCACACAGCAGTTTCTGCTATTCCATGTATTCCCCTTCCATAGTCACTGGTGTGCATACCTTATCTCCCCATAGTGATGTTTTTTAGGTTTTTTGCACCCAGTTCAGACATAGAATGGAGTTCCAAACGTTATTCCTTAATGTTAGTAGTTTTTCGTTTGTGAACCCTCCCCATACACACCTATTGCCAATCCACATTATACGCATATATAGCCTGGGTCTCAGCGTCCCATACACGGTAAGTTTTTTAACTGCATGAGAGGACACACACAAGCTAGGGACCCCAACGTAGAGAAATACTTTGGCGTAGTGTTGGGGCTCTTCTGCATTGATCAATTCAGTAGCTAAATTTCTCTTTATTCATATATTCATGGCAGTAATGCAGGTTCCATTTTTCACATTTCATTCTTACAATTAGCTATTGAATTTTTCATGTCAGTATTCACACAGCAGTTTCTGCTATTCCATGTATTCCCCTTCCATAGTCACTGGTGTGCATACCTTATCTCCCCATAGTGATGTTTTTTAGGTTTTTTGCACCCAGTTCAGACATAGAATGGAGTTCCAAACGTTATTCCTTAATGTTAGTAGTTTTTCGTTTGTGAACCCTCCCCATACACACCTATTGCCAATCCACATTATACGCATATATAGCCTGGGTCTCAGCGTCCCATACACGGTAAGTTTTTTTAACTGCATGAGAGGACACACACAAGCTAGGGACCCCAACGTAGAGAAATACTTTGGCGTAGTGTTGGGGCTCTTCTGCATTGATCAATTCAGTAGCTAAATTTCTCTTTATTCATATATTCATGGCAGTAATGCAGGTTCCATTTTTCACATTTCATTCTTACAATTAGCTATTGAATTTTTCATGTCAGTATTCACACAGCAGTTTCTGCTATTCCATGTATTCCCCTTCCATAGTCACTGGTGTGCATACCTTATCTCCCCATAGTGATGTTTTTTAGGTTTTTTGCACCCAGTTCAGACATAGAATGGAGTTCCAAACGTTATTCCTTAATGTTAGTAGTTTTTCGTTTGTGAACCCTCCCCATACACACCTATTGCCAATCCACATTATACGCATATATAGCCTGGGTCTCAGCGTCCCATACACGGTAAGTTTTTTAACTGCATGAGAGGACACACACAAGCTAGGGACCCCAACGTAGAGAAATACTTTGGCGTAGTGTTGGGGCTCTTCTGCATTGATCAATTCAGTAGCTAAATTTCTCTTTATTCATATATTCATGGCAGTAATGCAGGTTCCATTTTTCACATTTCATTCTTACAATTAGCTATTGAATTTTTCATGTCAGTATTCACACAGCAGTTTCTGCTATTCCATGTATTCCCCTTCCATAGTCACTGGTGTGCATACCTTATCTCCCCATAGTGATGTTTTTTAGGTTTTTTGCACCCAGTTCAGACATAGAATGGAGTTCCAAACGTTATTCCTTAATGTTAGTAGTTTTTCGTTTGTGAACCCTCCCCATACACACCTATTGCCAATCCACATTATACGCATATATAGCCTGGGTCTCAGCGTCCCATACACGGTAAGTTTTTTAACTGCATGAGAGGACACACACAAGCTAGGGACCCCAACGTAGAGAAATACTTTGGCGTAGTGTTGGGGCTCTTCTGCATTGATCAATTCAGTAGCTAAATTTCTCTTTATTCATATATTCATGGCAGTAATGCAGGTTCCATTTTTCACATTTCATTCTTACAATTAGCTATTGAATTTTTCATGTCAGTATTCACACAGCAGTTTCTGCTATTCCATGTATTCCCCTTCCATAGTCACTGGTGTGCATACCTTATCTCCCCATAGTGATGTTTTTTAGGTTTTTTGCACCCAGTTCAGACATAGAATGGAGTTCCAAACGTTATTCCTTAATGTTAGTAGTTTTTCGTTTGTGAACCCTCCCCATACACACCTATTGCCAATCCACATTATACGCATATATAGCCTGGGTCTCAGCGTCCCATACACGGTAAGTTTTTTAACTGCATGAGAGGACACACACAAGCTAGGGACCCCAACGTAGAGAAATACTTTGGCGTAGTGTTGGGGCTCTTCTGCATTGATCAATTCAGTAGCTAAATTTCTCTTTATTCATATATTCATGGCAGTAATGCAGGTTCCATTTTTCACATTTCATTCTTACAATTAGCTATTGAATTTTTCATGTCAGTATTCACACAGCAGTTTCTGCTATTCCATGTATTCCCCTTCCATAGTCACTGGTGTGCATACCTTATCTCCCCATAGTGATGTTTTTTAGGTTTTTTGCACCCAGTTCAGACATAGAATGGAGTTCCAAACGTTATTCCTTAATGTTAGTAGTTTTTCGTTTGTGAACCCTCCCCATACACACCTATTGCCAATCCACATTATACGCATATATAGCCTGGGTCTCAGCGTCCCATACACGGTAAGTTTTTTAACTGCATGAGAGGACACACACAAGCTAGGGACCCCAACGTAGAGAAATACTTTGGCGTAGTGTTGGGGCTCTTCTGCATTGATCAATTCAGTAGCTAAATTTCTCTTTATTCATATATTCATGGCAGTAATGCAGGTTCCATTTTTCACATTTCATTCTTACAATTAGCTATTGAATTTTTCATGTCAGTATTCACACAGCAGTTTCTGCTATTCCATGTATTCCCCTTCCATAGTCACTGGTGTGCATACCTTATCTCCCCATAGTGATGTTTTTTAGGTTTTTTGCACCCAGTTCAGACATAGAATGGAGTTCCAAACGTTATTCCTTAATGTTAGTAGTTTTTCGTTTGTGAACCCTCCCCATACACACCTATTGCCAATCCACATTATACGCATATATAGCCTGGGTCTCAGCGTCCCATACACGGTAAGTTTTTTAACTGCATGAGAGGACACACACAAGCTAGGGACCCCAACGTAGAGAAATACTTTGGCGTAGTGTTGGGGCTCTTCTGCATTGATCAATTCAGTAGCTAAATTTCTCTTTATTCATATATTCATGGCAGTAATGCAGGTTCCATTTTTCACATTTCATTCTTACAATTAGCTATTGAATTTTTCATGTCAGTATTCACACAGCAGTTTCTGCTATTCCATGTATTCCCCTTCCATAGTCACTGGTGTGCATACCTTATCTCCCCATAGTGATGTTTTTTAGGTTTTTTGCACCCAGTTCAGACATAGAATGGAGTTCCAAACGTTATTCCTTAATGTTAGTAGTTTTTCGTTTGTGAACCCTCCCCATACACACCTATTGCCAATCCACATTATACGCATATATAGCCTGGGTCTCAGCGTCCCATACACGGTAAGTTTTTTAACTGCATGAGAGGACACACACAAGCTAGGGACCCCAACGTAGAGAAATACTTTGGCGTAGTGTTGGGGCTCTTCTGCATTGATCAATTCAGTAGCTAAATTTCTCTTTATTCATATATTCATGGCAGTAATGCAGGTTCCATTTTTCACATTTCATTCTTACAATTAGCTATTGAATTTTTCATGTCAGTATTCACACAGCAGTTTCTGCTATTCCATGTATTCCCCTTCCATAGTCACTGGTGTGCATACCTTATCTCCCCATAGTGATGTTTTTTAGGTTTTTTGCACCCAGTTCAGACATAGAATGGAGTTCCAAACGTTATTCCTTAATGTTAGTAGTTTTTCGTTTGTGAACCCTCCCCATACACACCTATTGCCAATCCACATTATACGCATATATAGCCTGGGTCTCAGCGTCCCATACACGGTAAGTCTTTTAACTGCATGAGAGGACACACACAAGCTAGGGACCCCAACGTAGAGAAATACTTTGGCGTAGTGTTGGGGCTCTTCTGCATTGATCAATTCAGTAGCTAAATTTCTCTTTATTCATATATTCATGGCAGTAATGCAGGTTCCATTTTTCACATTTCATTCTTACAATTAGCTATTGAATTTTTCATGTCAGTATTCACACAGCAGTTTCTGCTATTCCATGTATTCCCCTTCCATAGTCACTGGTGTGCATACCTTATCTCCCCATAGTGATGTTTTTTAGGTTTTTTGCACCCAGTTCAGACATAGAATGGAGTTCCAAACGTTATTCCTTAATGGAAAAAAGCTAAAGCTGAAACAAGATTGATTAGTTCTTGCAATCCCATTACTTGTCCTTTTGACTGGTCTCACTTGTCTAAAAAGAAGTGCAGAAAAAAAACAAAATTGCAAAATCAAAAAATTGACCATGGCAGGAAAGGGACTAAAATGCGTAAAAAGAAATCTACAAAGGAATTACCAGATGGAAATTAGTGTCTGTCTGCAACATAGAGACAACAGTGCCATTAACAATTTTTGCTTCCAGTGTCTATAGGCCAGACGATTAAATTCGCTCCTCTTGAATGAAATGCCATGACATCTGTCCTTATAATATGTATAATAAAGCAGGCAAATCACCCAATTAGCAAAAGTAACAAATAGCCTCTAATCAGCCGAACCAGCAGCGTCTCCTCCCCGTAGCCAGGATCTCAGTATTAATGGAGAAGATAATGCTGCCCATGGAAAAGCCTGACAGTGGAGACAGGCTGTCCATCAGACGCAGCGGCATGGCTGGTCTCTACTCATTTGCCTACAAATAGAGGTTGTAAATAGACCACACTGTGTTCTGAGGGACTCATTAGACCATTGACAATTGCCATGAAATGGATCAGGGAAGCAGATTGTGTCAGGACAGTAATGAATTCTGCAGGAATTGTCTCTAAAATGAGAGGTTAAATGGTTAATATGGTTAACTATACAATAAAAATAGAGGATGTCATATATCACTACAGCGTATGTAGAATGTCACGTCAACCACAATTGCCTCCGATGCATGTGTCATAAAGAAATATTGCTGCCTCAGATCTATTATACATGGACATCAACCTCTATATGAGATGTGTATAAAAAGTCATTTATATATCCCGAATATTAAAGCCATGCACTCAGTAACAAATATAATGTGTATGGTAAATGCAACAATCACACACCAGGTAATGATGGATGGAAATTTTCACTGATCGCCAATCACTCAGACACAGACAGAAAAGGGGCCTGTGTAAGAACAGTATATGGGTCCTTTACAGTCCAAGAGCTCATCATAATGCGCAAGCCCACCCGCTGTGGAGGTAGAAATCCTTATTGACTACAAAGGCTTTTGGCCCCCCTTAGGGGTGCTTCACACACAGCGAGCTCGCTGCCGAGATCGCTGCTGAGTCACGCTTTTTGTGACGCAGCAGTGACCTCATTAGCGATCTCGCTGTGTGTGACAATGAGCAGCGATCTGGCCCCTGCTGCGAGATCGCTGCTCGTTACACACAGCCCTGGTTCGTTTTCTTCAAAGCCGCTCTCCCGCTGTGACACACAGATCGCTGTGTGTGACAGCGAGAGAGCGACAAATGAAGCGAGCAGGAGCCGGCATCTGACAGCTGAGGTAAGCTGTATCCAAGATAAACATCGGGTAACCAAGGTGGTTACCCGATATTTACCTTAGTTACGAGCCTCTGCAGCTCTCACGCTGCCTGTGCTGCCGGCTCCGGCTCTCTGCACATGTAGCTGCTGTACACATCGGGTTAATTAACCCGATGTGTACAGCAGCTAGGAGAGCAAGGAGCCAGCGCTCAGTGTGCGCGGCTCCCTGCTCTCTGAACATGTAGCTGCATTACACATCGGGTTAATTAACCCGATGTGTACTGTAGCTATGGTAGGAGAGCAAGGAGCCAGCGCTCAGTGTGCGCGGCTCCCTGCTCCCTGCACACACAGCTGTGCGCTGGTAACTAATGTAAACATCGGGTAACCATACCCGATGTTTACCTTAGTTACCAGTCTCCGCAGCTTCCAGACGGCAGCTCCGTGCAAGCGCAGCGTCGCTTGCACGTCGCTGCTGGCTGGGGGCTGTTCACTGGTCGCTGGTGAGATCTGCCTGTTTGACAGCTCACCAGCGACCATGTAGCGATGCAGCAGCGATCCTGACCAGGTCAGATCGCTGGTCGGATCGCTGCTGCATCGCTAAGTGTGAAGGTACCCTTAGACACCAGACCCCATGATAAAACTTTGTCGCTCACTTGACTCTGCAACATAATTTAATTTCACACCAAGTTCGCATTTTCACACGACATAGTCACACAATATTAAAGGACAACTATTTTGATTTCTTATGTTTAATTTTGCTTAATTTTTACTCAAAATGTACAAATTGGCTTTCTCCCAGAGGGAAAAAAACATGATCTGGTAAATTAATCAGTTCTCACACTTAGAATCGGACTGGCTACCGGAGGAACCGCCAGTAATACTAGGCCTGGCTGCGGGTACCTGGATTGAACTCCGAAGCTCTCACCTGAGCTCTGTAGTGCAGCCTGGACTGAACTCGGGGTTTATAGGACTGAACCGTGAGCGCCGACTGATTCCACGGCGATTGCCTTTCAGTTCATGTCACAGCAGCGGACAGAGCGGGTTGTACTTCGAAGCTCAGGTGACTGCTTCAGAGTTTAGCCAAGGCCTTTCCACAGCTGTGACATGAACTGAACCGCAATCACCGTGGAATCATTTGGCGCTCGCAGTTCAGTCCTGCAAACCCCGAGTTCAGTCCAGGCTGCACTCCGGAGCTCAGATGAGAGCTTCAGAGTTCAATCCAGGTAACTGCAGCCAGGCCTGGTATTACTGGAGGTTCCTTCAGTAGCCAGTCCGACACTCCTCACACCCATTTCTCATCATATGGCTCATTAAATGCTCAGACAATGACTAAGGCAAGGTTCAGATAGTTGTTTTTCATGGTCCGCAATCAGTAAATCTAACACAGGTCTCATAACCCTAAATTACAACCTCCTACATGCCTCTGAGGCTGTATCAATCAGGAGACCCATAGTCAGTTCAGATATACAGACCATCTGTACAGTCATCAGAACGCGGCTCTATAAGCCAACTACCTACTTAGCAGAGAGCTAAGACTATTACCAATAAGACTCCTTAAATGACTGGTCTCCTTCATGAGTTCTAGCACCCTACTACATATAAAAAGTTGTCAAGTCTATAAAATACCGGTACTGTGCAAATTGTCTCTTCAGGGAGAAAGGAGACAAACTCTAGTGCCACCTATTGGAAGTAGCAATCCTAAAAGTCAAAGGTGGCTGTTTAACAAACCTTTTCATATGACTTAGGATTTATGCCAGATCAAAACCTCAATTTGCAGACACAGATGATTGGCCCTCATCAGTGCAAAGTATGAGATCTGATCTGGCTTTATGAGAAGCTAAATTGGGGTCTAAGGGGTAAACTTTTCTCCTTGCGGAGACTGACAAACAAATCTGGCTGTCAGTTGTGAGGAGTCTTATAGCTAAAATGCTCCTATGGGATATATCCCAGAGGAGCATTGCAGCTATAAGACTCCTCACTACCGACAGCTAGATTGGTTTGTCAGTCTCCGCAAGGAAAAAAGTTCTCCCCTTGGACGGTGCTGTTCAAAAATTTGGGAAAAAACTACTCAAGTACTCAAAAGTAAGAAACCGTTCAAAAACAAGTGGTAAAAGTTTTTTTATTAATTAACAAAATGTAAAGTGAGTGAACAAAAGATAAATCTAAATCAATATTTGGTGTGACTGCCCTTTTCCTTCAAGACATCATCAATTCTTTTCTGTACACTTGCACACAATTTTTGAAAGAACTCAGATTTGAGGTTGTACCAAACATCTTGGAGAATTAATCACAGATCTTTTGTGAATGAGGCTTGTGAAAATCCTTCTGTCTGTTCATAGACTAGATGATGTTGAGATCAGGGCTCTGCACTACTCTACACTGAACATAGTTCTTAATTTCTTTGATAGAGATGAGCAGATCTGTTGAAAATTGATTTTTCCAAAATGTGCACATTTTCCCAGGAAATTTGATCAATACCATCAAACTCGTATCTGATGGTATTTCATGATGGATAAGCATCTGACTGTATTTCTCAGCATTGAGGATAACAAGAAATGGCCAACGTTAATGACAATAGATGAAATGGTCCTACAAGGAAACGTATTGGAACAGCTGAAAGACACATCAGTCTTATTTCCCCTCAAAAGCAGAATATGTCCAGCAGTGCCACCAGCTCAGAACTGGCCGTAAGCAGAAGGAACAGCTACACCATCTACTGTTTGGAGACCTGACCTCTATCCAGAAATGGTCTTCATGGAAGAGTTGAGCCCAAAAGATATACCTTCCATATGGAAACAAGGCCAAGTCAGAGAACTTGACTGATGAGCCAAAATGTGAAATATTTGGATGTAACTAAAGTTGAGCGAACCTTTGGCTAACAGCAAACAAACTGAACCTCAACTGGTCCGAACTTGGCCCAAGGACATTCAGAATCACTGATTGGCAGTTTGAGTCTCCGTCCACAAACAGCCAGCCATAAGCAGATCACTATCGGGGGAGGGTGGGCAGGCTTTTTCAAACTTTTTTTTTGTTACACACTACATGCAATCACGCTATTATTACCCCTAGTGCAGGTCAAACACTGTAAGCGGGTCACACTGGGCTGAGCACCAAGCGTACGTGAGCACAGCAATGCTCGCGCGAGTGAAGTTCGCACGTAAAGCACCCAGACTGCGATCCCGAGCCGTGTTTTTTGAGTTGGCGTTCTGTTCGAAAACTGAACCTCAGGTTCGCTCATCTTTACCTGTAACCGAAGACAGCTTGTCTACTTAAGAGCGGCACAATAATGAGCGTGATGAAGAGTTACTGCAAATTTGGGATTTGGACTGACAGTCTCAATTATCTATTAGTATGGTCTTTGGAGTGTTGGAGGGAACAGGATAACCCAGAGGAAACCCACGCAAACACGTGGAGAACATACAAACTCCTTGCAAATGTTGTCCTTGTTGGGATTTGAACTCAGGAGACCAGCACTGCAAGAATTGAACCTCCCCATATTAATGGTGTTCTCATTTCTTAGAAATACAATAAAATTGCCATTTTTCTACTCAATATGAATTCCATAAAAGCTCAAGACTCAGAAAAGAGAAATGCAATGAAAACCAAGAAAAATACTTATCAGCCACTCCACCACCAACTGCAATGCCTGGTATAGGGAAGGGGATGCACAGATCAGAGTCCAGCTGGTCACCGGATGAAGCAATCCAAAAAAATCCAATAAAAATCCAGCAATCCCAAACGATAAAAAATTACAAGGCTTTATTTCACATTTTAAAATTCCATGGTTTACACTCCATCAAAAGGGAAACAGACGACACGTTTCACATCCATCAAATTCTTACTCATATCAATGAGTATATGCAAAATAAAGCCTTTGAATTTTTTATCGTTTGGGATTGCTGGATGCTTCTTGGATTTTTTTTGAAGAGAGAAATGCACTTTAGTTTCATTTTTTCTTTTAGGGGGCGAGGGGGGAGTCGATTCCATAGTACATCTGTTTTTCTCTGTTTTGGACCAAACACCTCAATGTAAATAGCTTTTTCTTTGTTCTAGATGAGAACATAAATTAGTGAACTTTTTGAACAATATATCTTTACACAATCCAAAAAGTACCTAAAGTAATAATAATAAGTTTTATTTCTATAGCGCCAACATATTCCGCAGCGTTTTACAATTAAGAGGGGACAGGTACAGACAATATGAGACAATACAAAATAAAATTAAGATACCAGGAAGAGTGAGGGCCCTGCTCGTAAGCTTACAGTCTATGAGGAAATAGGGGAGACAGAAAAGATGAATGGGGGGAGAGAAAAGCTTGTTATATATCGTCCAGCCATCAATTTAATAGGGGGAAATGCGTTTTAGGGCCCGCTTAAAGGTGTGGATGTTGGGAATTAATCGGATTTCTCTTGGTAGTGTGTTCCAGAGCATAGGCGCAGCTCGTGAGAAATCTTGAAGACGAGAGTGGGAGGTTCGAATTGTTGAGGATGTCAGTCTTAAGTCATTAGCAGAGCGGAGGGCATGGGTGGGGTGATAGACAGAGATGAGGGAGGAGATGTAGGGTGGTGCGGAACCGTGGAGAGCTTTGTAAGTGAGAGTGATAAGTTTATATTGGATTCTGTAATGGATGGGCAACCAGTGCAATGACTGGCACAGAGCAGAGGCATCAGTGAAGCGGTAAGAGAGGAAAATGATCCTGGCTGCGGAATTCAGAATGGATTGGAGAGGGGAGAGTTTAGTAACAGGGAGACCAATTAGTAAAGAGTTACAATAATCCAGGCGAGAATGAATGAGAGCAACAGTAAGGCTGGTTTCACACTACGTTTATTTAACATCCGTCCATAACGTTTTTTTAGCGGAAAAACGGATCCAGTGCAAATGCGTTTTCATTTCAATGCATTTGCAATGGACTCGCGTTAACATGCGTTCACCTGCGTTTGCGTGCGTTATAGTGAGGATCCAGCGACTTGCAGTTTTTTAACATCTTTCAAAAACGCTACTTGTAGCGTTTTTGAGCTGCGTCCAAATACTGCATGTCACCGGATCCTGACTAAACAGCACGCAAACGCAGGTGAACGCTGGCGTGCTGATAGACAGGATCCTGCTTGCTCTACTGAGCATGCACAGAACCAGTCTCGCGTGATCTGTCTCTCTCTCCTCCTCCCTCCCTCACCCTCTCTCTCTCTATCTCTGTCTTTCCCCCTTCCTCCCATCCCTCTCTCTCCCACCTGAGAGCTGCGGACACTTGTAACCAAGGTAAATATCGGGTAACCACTTCTCTTAGTTACCCGATGTTTACGTTGGTTACGTGTGCAGACAGGCCTGCTCCTAGCAGCTGCAGACACTCGTAACCAAGATAAATATCGGGTATCCAAGCCCGATGTTTACCTTGGTTACCAGCGTCTGCAGCTGTCAGATGTCTGCTCCCAGTCTAGTTCCCCTCACTCCCGATCACATGACTCCAATGCCCGCCCCTAAACATGCAGTGACAGGATCCTGCAAAATAACAGATGCGTTTTTTGCTGTAAAAGCAGGATCCGCTTTTGCAGCAAAAAAACGTTCCTGACGCATGTTAAATAAACGTAGTGTGAAACCAGCCTAAGAGTTTTTGTATACGACAATAAAGAACCCACCGATTGTTAGAAATAAATTTGTATTGTTTGACTATGAATTTGACATTTCTGAAGGCCAAAAGATTTTTTCTTTTTCCCTATTTAGTTTTTAATAAAACTTTGAATACTACAGCGGTGGATCATGTTTGGGCACTGCCCACATCGCATGTTTACTCGGCTCGCCTGAATCATCTGCTCCAAGTTCTGGGATCTTTAGTGCCTGTCAGTCGACGTGAGCTCCCGCACTCCCTGTAATTCCCGCCGCTGACAGGGGAGGTTCTGACTCATAACGTCTGTTCTACACAATGATACAAATCAGTCTGGAAACTTTTCCAAGTTGTCACAGAAAGCTCAGATATTTATATCTCTGCAGAAAACTAAAATTGTCCACAAAGTTTTAGCAAAATGTTGCTTTTTTAATTTTTCAGTATTTGTAAAAAGAAAATTTGCAGAAAAAGGTCCCCATACACATTATGAATCTGAAAATTTAAGTCACTAATATCTTAGTCAGTGTTTCCCAAACTCCAGTCCTCATGGCCCCCAACAAGTCATGTGTTCAGGATTTCCTTACTATTGAACAGGTGATGGAATCATCAAGACATCACCTGTGCTATATTAAGGAAATCCTGAAGTCATGACCTGTTGGGGGTCGTGAGGACTGGAGTTTGGGAACCACTGTCTTAGGCCCCCTTCACACGTCCGTGAAAAACACGCACGTGTGTTACGGGCCGTTTTTCGGGTCCGTGTCCCGTTTTTGTGTCCGTTTTTATGGTCCGTGTGGCACCTGTGTGAATTGCGTATGCTAGCCGTGTTTGTGTGTAGAACGTCCGTGTGTGCGTGTGGAATTAACGTGTATGTGTACGTGGAATTAACGTGTATGTGTACGTGGAATGTCCGTGTGGAATGTCCGTGTGTGTGTGATGCACAATGTCGTTTTTAAATGTCGGCTGACAGCAGACAGAGTTGCGCGATGAGAATGAACTCGGGTGAACTTCACCCAACTTCATCCTCATACCGCGGCTCTGTCTGTGTCGAGTACTGATTAGCGGTCACCTGTGAAGGATTCACCGGTGACTGCTAATCCCCCGAGTGACTGAAGTTTCCCCCCCTCTCTCATATACTCACCGTTCCTCGATCCCCGGCGCGGCGCTGCACAGCATTCACACTGCTGCGGCGGCTTTTACTATTTTGAAAAAGCCGGCCGCTCATTAAACAATCTCCTATTCCCTGCTTTCCCCGCCCACCGGCGCCTATGATTGGTTGCAGTGAGACACGCCCACACACTGAGTGACAGGTGCCTCACTGCACCCAATCACAGCAGCCGGTGGGCGTGTCTATACTGTGAAATAAAATAAATAAATAATTAAAAAAAAACGGCGTGCGGTCCCCCCCAATTTTAATGCCAGCCAGATAAAGCCATACGGCTGAAGGCTGGTATTCTCAGGATGGGGAGCTCCACGTTATGGGGAGCCCCCCAGCCTAACAATATCAGCCAGCAGCCGCCCAGAATTGCCGCATACATTATATGCGACAGTTCTGGGGCTGTACCCGGGTCTTCCCGATTTGCCCTGGTGCTTTGGCAAATCGGGGTAATAAGGAGTTAATGGCAGCCCATAGCTGCCACTAAATCCTAGATTAATCATGTCAGGCGTCTCCCCGAGATTCCTTTCACGATTAATCTGTAAATTACAGTAAATAAACACACACCCGAAAAATCCTTTATTAGAAATAAAAAACACACACATATACCCTGGTTCAACAATTTAATCAGCCCGAAAAAGCCCTCCATGTCCGGCGTCATCCAGGATGGTCCAGCGTCGCATCCAGCTCTGCTGCATGGAGGTGACAGGAGCTGCAGAAGACACCGCCGCTCCGGTCACCTCCACGCAGCAACTGAGGTGAGAAGCGCGATCAGCTGAGCTGTCACTGAGGTTACCCGCTGTCACTGGATCCAGTAACAGCGGGTAACCTCAGTGACAGCTCAGCTGATCGCGCGGCTGTCTTCATTTGCCGCGTGGAGCTGTCGGGAGCGGCCGTGTCTTCTGCAGCTCCTGTCACCTCCATGCAGCAGAGCTGGATGCGACGCTGGACCATCCTGGATGACGCCGGAAATGGAGGGCTTTTTCGGGCTGATTAAATTGTTGAACCAGGGTATATGTGTGTGTTTTTTATTTCTAATAAAGGATTTTTCTGGTGTGTGTGTTTATTTACTGTAATTTACAGATTAATCATGAAAGGAATCTCGGGGAGACGCCTGACATGATTAATCTAGGATTTAGTGGCAGCTATGGGCTGCCATTAACTCCTTATTACCCCGATTTGCCAAAGCACCAGGGCAAATCGGGAAGAGCCGGGTACAGCCCCAGAACTGTCGCATATAATGTATGCGGCAATTCTGGGCGGCTGCTGGCTGATATTGTTAGGGTGGGGGGCTCCCCATAACGTGGAGCTCCCCATCCTGAGAATACCAGCCTTCAGCCGTATGGCTTTATCTGGCTGGCATTAAAATTGGGGGGGACCGCACGCCGTTTTTTTTTAATTATTTATTTATTTATTTTACTGCACAGTATAGACACGCCCACCGACTGCTGTGATTGGGTGCAGTGAGGCACCTGTCACTCAGTGTGGGGGCGTGTCTCACTGCAACCAATCATAGGCGCCTGTGGGCGGGGAAAGCAGGGAATAGGAGATTGTTTAATGAGCGGCCGGCTTTTTCAAAATAGTAAAAGCCGCCGCAGCAGTGTGAATGCCGTGCAGCGCCGCGCCGGTGATCGGGGAACGGTAAGCATGAGAGAGGGGGGGAAACTGACCGACAGACTGTGAGAGAGGGACAGAGAGACCGACAGAGAGACCGACCGACAGACTCAGGGAGATTGACCGACATACACAGAAATAGAAAGAATAGCCGACATCACTAGAAATAAAAACACCAAACGGACACGGACTATAGGTAGATGCATACGTGTTTACTAATGTGTGTGCACATACCCATAGGCTTTCATTGTGTCCACGTGTGCGTGCTCCGTGCAGATAACGGACATGCATCCATGCAAAACGCAAACACATACGGATCACGGACACACGGACATAATGAAATAACGCACGTGTGACCACAATCATAGATTAACATTGGTGCACGTTTGGCCGTGTCTCCGGTATATACGGAAACGGACCAAACACGCACGTGTATCACAGACGTGTGAAGGGGGCCTTAAGGTGGTGTCACACACAGCGACAACGACGTCGCTGCTACGTCACCATTTTCTGTGACGTTGCAGCGACGTCCCGTCGCTGTCGCTGTGTGTGACATCCAGCAACGAGCTGGCCCCTGCTGTGAGGTCGCCGCTCGTTGCTGAATGTCCAGCTTCATTTTTTGGTCGTCGCTCTCCCGCTGTGATGCACAGATCGCTGTGTGTGACAGCGAGAGAGCGACGAAATGAAGCGAGCAGGGAGCAGGAGCCGGCATCTGGCAGCTGCGGTAAGCTGTAACCAAGGTAAACATCGGGTAACCAAGGTGGTTACCCGATATTTACCTTCGTTACCAGCCTCCGCCGCTCTCACGCTGCCAGCGCCGTCTCCTGCTCTTTGCACATGTAGCTGCAGTACACATCGTGTAATTAACCCGATGTGTACTGTAGTTAGGAGAACAGGGAGCCAGCGCTAAGCAGTGTGCGCGGCTCCCTGCTCTCTGCACTGTGACATGTAGCTGCAGTACACATCGGGTTAATTAACCCGATGTGTACTGTAGCTAGGAGAGCAAGGAGCCAGCGCTCAGTGTGCGCGGCTCCCTGCTCTCTGCACATGTTGCAGCACAGCGACACGTGTCGTTATGATCGCTACTTCGGCTGCTGTGTTTGACAGCTAAGCAGCGATCATAACAGCGACTTACAAGGTCGCTGCTACGTCACAGAAAATGGTGACGTAACAGCGACGTCGTTGTCGCTGTCGTTTAGTGTGACCCCAGCTTTAGATGAATGACAATAGCCAAAAAAAAGATTAGGCATGCTCAATTTCAATGAAGGGGAGATAAGCCGATGCCACTGGCAGGGACATAAGGATCGCCAGCAGGCCCATGGAGTCAGGAGACCCATGTATGCCTGTTTTCAGCTGAATGTGCATCCTCAGACTCACATTCAGCTGAACTGTATAGTAGCAGAGAACCTTTGCCTCCCTGCACCACAATAGCTATACGGGCAATTAGAGGCTGGCAGCCTACGTCAGTGTGCCCATCGGGGGCAGCACTGCAAATGTGTTGTCCCGCACCTCTACGATTGCTCTGGAGCAGGAACAAGACGTCTCTCATCACAGAAACAGGGACAGATAAGAAAGACTGGTTTTATTTTATTTATTTTTTTTCCATTTAACCCTGCTGGGTTTACTATTCCGGTTATTTTTGAAAAAAGTAAAGAAAACAAAAAAAAAAATACCAAACCATAGTAAGAACCCCTCAAATGAGGAAAAGTCAATTAACCACAAGTTTCAGAACATGAATAATGAAGATTTAAAACAAAATCCATTTTCAAATTCGGTCATTTTTGACCGAACAGAACAGCAGGGTTAAAATGTGTTGCAGAAGAGCGCCAGCATGGGGGACATTATTATAGGATGGAGTTCAGAGGAAAATGAATACAGGAAAGGGCTGGGATGGTGGACATTGTTACAGGATAGGGGCCAAAACAGATTACACTATTATAGGATGGGGGTAAAAATCCAGACCTGTGTGTTTTATGATATGATCCACAGCAACAACTATTTATGGATCTATCATGTTGTTAGTTCAGGTTATTACACCCTTAGAAAGCACACAATGCAGCAAATTGCCAGCTGTCCTGTATGGTCTATGAGGCTCAAGAACAAATAAGGAGTCTTCCCCAAAATGTTGGAGCTACACAAGTCTCCATCAACCTCCCAGAACACCAGAGGTTTCAGGATGTTGCATTATATTAATCCTTGCGAGTACCTCATTTACAGAGGGCAGTAGCAGCCTCTCTGCCCACCAGTCGATTATCAAGGAACCCTCCACTTTTCCCTTTGTTAGCCAAGGTGCATGAATTCTAGTGAAAACCTTATTTTGACCTTCCTCCAGATACCCCTTGTCACAAACCACCGGGGGGGTCACTCAGAAATCCCCCGCGCTGGCTACCAGTACGTCACAATCGGGGGGTAACAAGTGGGGGTCACCCCTCCTTTATACCTCCCGACCGACAGACAGAGCACGTGATGCGCTCTCTAGCGCCCCTCTTATAGTCAGGCCAATTATGGAATTGCCCGACGATAAGCAAGGAGGCCGCTATACTACTTATGCCGATTATTGAAGGGTCCCCGGTGAGAGTAGGGTATATATTCCCCCGACCTCCGCGGGCGGAATATATAAAACCTCCCCGAATCTCACTGGCCTCCCCACAATAATCCTTGGCACAAACTCGCTGCCACCAACCGATTTACGGTAACTATTAGCCGAACACACAGACGTGGGATTCAAGATCGAGATAACAGAACAGCCCAAGATTAATTATATAATTTAATCGGCCTAAAGCACACTAGAAACTACAATATATACAATAGGGAATCTACAGAATATACATATGTCAGAGTACAGTTACAGATAAAGCATGGTTTACAAACAGGTATGCAATTCAATCAGTTACCTTGTGCGTCTGGCCACAGGGGGGCGCTGTAGACCAGGTTTCTAGGAACTCCCACAGATGTTTCCTGCACGTGACCCCCAGCGAAAGAACACTGGAAAATGGCCGAAGTAGGGTTATCAACCTGGGCAAATCCAGGTCCCCTCCTACCTTCGTGACCTCAGAGGGAGCACTGCTCCACCCCTGGCTGGAGTTATGGACAAAATCCACAACATGGAATATGGCCATAACTTGGCCTGGGAGCGTCGTAGGCGGACGCCAATGCTCTCATTGTGACAGTTATGAATTTAGCTACAGAATGAGAGGACTCATGACTTGTCTACTAGTTCCCCATTGGCTGATATCACGCCTGGGGTATTTCCCAAGCTCCCGCTCCCATAAAAAGGGTGTGCCAGCATCGTCCGCATGCGGAGACACCATTTTTATGGTTGCCATATTTATCGGAAATATGGCTTGCGAGATATGAACCATTTTTTACTGGAGTCGTTCTGTCTGGATACTTCCAAGCTTGCTAATTAGATAGCAGCTCCTACCACAGGGTCACGGCAGGGAGTCCTCCTGTGTCCATTGTTCCCACATCATCTCATCTCCATATCACAGGAGATGGCCATGGAGGTGTAACACCTTCACAGATGCTGGACATTGAGAACAAGAAGGGAGGGGGGCACTGCCAGGGAGTGATGAGCGATTATGACTGGAAGTCATAATTCATCTTCATATCCCGGGATTTGCCTCACACCTCCCCCCTTTTGAGGGCGCTAGGGGGCAGCACACTCCGGTGTTCCCCCGTGCGCCCGTCCGCGACCTCTCCTTGTCGGGACAGCCCGTCTGCGTTACCGTGGTCACGGCCCCTTTTGTGGCGAATGGTGAAGTTGTATTGCTGGAGCGCAAGGCTCCATCGCAACAATCGCCCATTCGTCCCAGAGACGGTGTGCAACCAGCTGAGGGGATTGTGGTCCGTCTCCACGATGAAGTGGCGCCCGTATAGATAGGGTTGCAGACGCTGCAGGGCCCACACTATGGCCAGGCACTCCTTCTCCATCGTGGAATAGGCCACTTCCCTTGGTAACAGCTTCCTGCTCAGGTACAAGACTGGGTGCTCTTGGCTCGCAGAGTCCACCTGGCTGAGCACCGCACCGAGGCCGAAGTCACTGGCGTCGGTCTGTACTACAAACGGCCGCGTGAAGTCGGCTGCCTGTAGCACGGGCGGGCTGGACAGGGCGTCCTTTAGGGCCTGGAAGGCTGTCTCGCAGTCCATTGTCCAATCGACTGCAGAGGGCAGCTTCTTCTTGGTGAGGTCCGTCAAGGGCTTTGCCAGGCTACTATAGCGTGGAACAAACCTCCTATAGTACCCAGCGGTCCCCAAGAAGGACATCACCTGCTTCTTGGTCCTGGGGGTGGGCCAGGATGCGATGGCCTCCACTTCCTCAGGCTCGGGCTTCAGTGTTCTCCCGCCTACCCGGTGACCGAGGTACTGGACCTCGCTCATGGCCAGCTGACACTTTCCCGGCTTGATGGTCAAACCTGCCCGGTGGATCCGCCTGAGCACCTGTGCTAGATGCTCTAGGTGGTCCTCCCAGGTGGGACTGAAGACGGCAATGTCATCTAGGTACGCGGCCGCGTACCCTTCAAGTCCCTTGAGCAGGGTGTTGACCATCCGCTGGAAAGTGGCAGGGGCATTCCTCATCCCGAATGGCATCACCATGGACTCGTATAGTCCAAATGGGGTAATAAAGGCAGAGCGTTCCCTGGCCTTGCGAGTCAGGGGGATCTGCCAATATCCCCGGCTCAGGTCCATGATGGTCAGGTACTGAGCCCCGGCCAACTGATCGAGCAGGTCATCGATGCGTGGCATTGGGTACGCATCGGCGACCGTGACAGCATTGAGCCCCCTGTAGTCCACGCAGAACCGAGTGGTTCTGTCCTTCTTAGGGACGAGGACTACAGGCGAGGCCCAAGCGCTGTTGGATGCCTGGATCACCCCCAGCTTCAGCATCTCGTCAATCTCCTGGCGCATGTGTTGCTGCACCTCCAGGGAGACCCGATATGCTGAACGCCGGATCGGGGGATGATCCCCAGTGTCCACGTGATGGACAGCCAAGTTAGTCCTTCCGGGCTGGTTGGTAAACAACCCCCGGAAGGGGTGTAGGGTGGCCCACAGCTGGGACCGTTGGTCCTCCAAGAGCTGGTGGCCAACCTCCACATCCTCAATGGATCCGCCTGCCCTAACCTGGGCTAGCATATCCAAGAGGGTTTCCGCTTCTCCCTCCTCGGGCAGGTTGCACACGGGGAGCGCACATGCCTCCCGCTCATGATGTGCCTTCATCATGTTCACATGGAAGGGCTTCCGCCTTCCACGGGCAGGGTCCAGGGTGACCAGGTACGTCACAGGGTTGAGCTGCTGGTACACGAGGTATGGGCCTTCCCAGGCTGCCTGAAGCTTGTCCTGTGGTACGGGGACCAGTACCCACACCTTTTGACCCACTTGGTAGGTCCTCTCACAAGCGTTCTGGTCGTACCAACGCTTCTGATCGGCCTGGGCTTGAGCCATATTGTCGTGTACCAGTTGCGTCAAGGCCTGCATTTTGTCCCGGAAGCGCATGACATACTCGATAACCGACACTCCAGGGGTGGCCAAATCCCCTTCCCAAGCCTCTTTCACCAGAGCCAGGGGGCCCCGCACACGTCGCCCGTACAGGAGCTCAAACGGTGAGAATCCTGTTGAGGCCTGTGGAACCTCCCGGTAAGCAAATAACAGGTGTGGGAGATACCGCTCCCAGTCACGCCCATGGGAGTCGACCAACATCTTAAGCATCTGCTTTAAGGTGCCATTAAACCGCTCGCACAGGCCATTAGTCTGTGGATGGTACGGGCTGGCCACCAGATGTCGCACCTGGACTTGCTTACAGAGGGCCTCCATCAGCTGGGACATGAATTGGGTCCCCCGGTCAGTGAGCATTTCCTGGGGAAAACCCACTCGGGAGAAAATCTCCAGCAATGCGGTGGCCACCTTGTCAGCCCGAATGGACGACAAGGCCACTGCTTCCGGGTACCGGGTGGCATAGTCCACTACCGTCAGTATGAAGCGTTTCCCGGAGCTGCTGGGGATGGCCAGCGGGCCGACCAGATCCACAGCCACCCTCCTGAAAGGTTCATCGATGATTGGCAGAGATACCAGTGGGGCTTTGGGGTGTGGCCCCGCCTTCCCCACTCTCTGACAGGTTTCACACGAACGGCAGTAGGCAGCCACATCGGCCCCCATTTTTGGCCAGTAGAAATGCTGGTTTAACCTGGCCTTGGTCTTAGCGATCCCTAGGTGTCCGGCCATCGGAATCTCATGTGCGATCCGCAACAACTCCGTCCGGAACGGATAGGGTACCACCAACTGTCGGTCCCTGGGCCACGCCTCCGGTGAACCCTGCTGGACCGTGGCCCGGTACAGCCGTCCTTGGTCCCAGACCACTCGCTCCGGGTCCGAGTCCGAGGGAGGCTGTGCCGCCTGCTCCTTAAGAGCTTTCAGGCTGTCGTCAGCTTCTAACGCTGCCTGAAACCCCTGACTAGATGTGGCCAGAATCGACGAGACTGTCACATCTTCGGTCAGTACCCCGGGACCTGTGTCCTGGCCTCCACCTGACTCGGCTGCCGCTGGGTCAGAAGGGGAAGAGCTATCGGACCTCTGGGAGGCCCCTTGGCTTCCAGCACTCCCACTGCGGGTGACAGCGGCCACAGCCGCTGCGACCGTGGGTCGTGCCTGCTCCTCCTCCGTTCCTGACCAAGTCGCCGGTTCAGGCAGACCTACCTGGCTTTCTGACACCCCGGTTGTGGGGGAACCATGCACCGAGATCTTACCTGGGAGCACTTCCGCTCCTGGACCGGCCCCAATCTCACCTGCCTGTTCCCCTCCTGCAGCAACAGAACCCCGCTGTGAAATCTCTGGGGACCCCACATTTGCTGTGGTAGCCCCCACCCCACACACTGGTCCTCCCCCTGCAGCACCCTGCTCTCTGCTTATCCCTGCAGAGGGCAACAGATCCCAGCTCACAGGCTGATTACTTGTAGAGGCATTGTCACACCTTTCTCTGACCCCCTCCCCTGTCACAGCTGCAGCTGTGTGTGTGTCTATGGTGTCTATGCAAGCAGAAATATCAGAGTTCACTCCCTCCTCCCTTACATCATTCATAGATAACACATTAACATTGTCCGGAGGCCTGTCAGTACTGGCTGAAGGTTCAGCCCTTGGTTGGGGCCCAAACTGGGAGGTTATCTGCCCCAAATCTGTCCCAAGTAGCACGTTTGCGGGGATCCGATCAGTTACCCCCACCTCCCTCACCCCTCGCCCTGCGCCCCAGTCCACATAAATGTCAGCAACAGGCAGCGCCGGGTCAATGCCTCCAATCCCGGAGACAGCGAGGGTTTTTCCAGGGATCAAGTCTTGGGGGGACACCATCTCAGGCCGCACCAGAGTCACCTCCGAGGCGCTGTCTCGCAGTCCCATGGTCACAGACCGGCCGACGGTGACAGGTTGGAAGCTGTCCAGGGACCTACCACCACCCCCACCCACACAATACACCTTGGGCGGCCCTTGGGACGGGGACGGAGCCGGGGCCTTGGGACGCTGAGGGCACATGGCCTTGAAGTGTCCAGGTAGGTTGCACTGGTGGCACCGTCTTGGTTCTGCCACGGGCCTGGAGAGGGGAGTTGAGGGGGACACCCCCTGCAGTCTAGGGGCAGGTGGGGCAGTCGCAGAGTTCATCTTACCCCCTCTCCAGGTGCTGCTGGTGGCTGCTCTCCTGGCCTCAGGAGCCCGATTGTTGGTGTAGTCATCGGCCAGGGCAGCTGTAGCCGTGGACCCCTTTGGCTTCTGGTCTCGGATGAACTGGCGGAGATCCTCAGGGCAGTTCCACAAGAGTTGCTCCGTGATGAACAAGTCCAGGATCTCCGGTCCGGTGGAAAGCTGCAGGCCTTGGGTCCAGTGGTCGGCAGCTCGGGCAAGTGCCCGCCGGTGGTCAGCCCAGGAGTCCTTTGGTCCCTTCTGTAGGCTCCGGAACTTCTTGCGGTAGGACTCTGGAGTGAGGTTGTACTGTTGGATCAGGGCCCGCTTGATGGTGTCGTAGCCCTGATCTGCCTCAGCAGGCAAGTCCCCAAGGATATCCAGGGCCTTACCCCTTAAACGGGGGGTCAGGTATTTGGCCCACTGGTCCTTGTCCAGATGGTGCTGCAGGCAAGTCCGTTCAAAAGCAGTCAAGAAAGAGTCCAAGTCTCCATCCTTCTCCAGCACTGGGAAGTCCTCAACACGGACCTTTGGAAGTTTGGTGTCTTGAAGGTCACGTGTGGCTGATGAGGGCCGGAGCTGAGCTAGCTGCAGCTGGTAGTCACGCTCTGCCTGGCGCTCTTCACGTGCTGCTTGCCGCTCCGCAGCCTCACGCACTGCTTGCCGCTCCGCAGCCTCAGCGTCACGCGCTGCCTGTCGCTCACGCTCGGCCATGAGTATCTCGTAGGTATCCCGGTCTCCAGCCTGGAGAAGGGCCATAGCCATTTGAAGAAGGCTATCCGAGCCTCCCAGGCTCGGTGGAATGGCACGTGGTGATCTGCGGCCCGCTGCGGAGCCTGGTGCTTCACTGTCCATTGCAGAACGGTTTTCTGGCGTCGAGCTCCTGGAGGGCTCGTGGACAACCTCCTCATCGTCTCTGGCCTGAGCATCGGCCATTCCTTTGGCTTTGCTCCTGGTGCTCTCAGCCATTGTTGCAGACTTTGGTCACTGACACAGAACTGACACCTGATGCCTCCACACACCTTACAGTATCTGCACTCTGACACTCTAGTGTTGGTCTGGTCTGAAGACCCCAGCAGCCACAGCTGCTGCAGGCAGTCTTTAGTGTCTGGGAGTATGGGTCTCACACTCACACACACTATTATCTCGATCCCACCGCTGCCACCAATATGTCACAAACCACCGGGGGGGTCACTCAGAAATCCCCCGCGCTGGCTACCAGTACGTCACAATCGGGGGGTAACAAGTGGGGGTCACCCCTCCTTTATACCTCCCGACCGACAGACAGAGCACGTGATGCGCTCTCTAGCGCCCCTCTTATAGTCAGGCCAATTATGGAATTGCCCGACGATAAGCAAGGAGGCCGCTATACTACTTATGCCGATTATTGAAGGGTCCCCGGTGAGAGTAGGGTATATATTCCCCCGACCTCCGCGGGCGGAATATATAAAACCTCCCCGAATCTCACTGGCCTCCCCACAATAATCCTTGGCACAAACTCGCTGCCACCAACCGATTTACGGTAACTATTAGCCGAACACACAGACGTGGGATTCAAGATCGAGATAACAGAACAGCCCAAGATTAATTATATAATTTAATCGGCCTAAAGCACACTAGAAACTACAATATATACAATAGGGAATCTACAGAATATACATATGTCAGAGTACAGTTACAGATAAAGCATGGTTTACAAACAGGTATGCAATTCAATCAGTTACCTTGTGCGTCTGGCCACAGGGGGGCGCTGTAGACCAGGTTTCTAGGAACTCCCACAGATGTTTCCTGCACGTGACCCCCAGCGAAAGAACACTGGAAAATGGCCGAAGTAGGGTTATCAACCTGGGCAAATCCAGGTCCCCTCCTACCTTCGTGACCTCAGAGGGAGCACTGCTCCACCCCTGGCTGGAGTTATGGACAAAATCCACAACATGGAATATGGCCATAACTTGGCCTGGGAGCGTCGTAGGCGGACGCCAATGCTCTCATTGTGACAGTTATGAATTTAGCTACAGAATGAGAGGACTCATGACTTGTCTACTAGTTCCCCATTGGCTGATATCACGCCTGGGGTATTTCCCAAGCTCCCGCTCCCATAAAAAGGGTGTGCCAGCATCGTCCGCATGCGGAGACACCATTTTTATGGTTGCCATATTTATCGGAAATATGGCTTGCGAGATATGAACCATTTTTTACTGGAGTCGTTCTGTCTGGATACTTCCAAGCTTGCTAATTAGATAGCAGCTCCTACCACAGGGTCACGGCAGGGAGTCCTCCTGTGTCCATTGTTCCCACATCATCTCATCTCCATATCACAGGAGATGGCCATGGAGGTGTAACACCTTCACAGATGCTGGACATTGAGAACAAGAAGGGAGGGGGGCACTGCCAGGGAGTGATGAGCGATTATGACTGGAAGTCATAATTCATCTTCATATCCCGGGATTTGCCTCACACCCCTCCTATAGTGCTCCGGGTACTCTCTGCCCTAGGTGTCCTCTACCTACTATTGCCCTTGTGTCCATTTAGTTCTCCTGCTTCAGATATCCACACACACACACACACACACACACACACACTAGTGCTACTGCTCGGGTTCTCTCTACTCTAGTCATCCCCTACCATCTAGCACCCTTGCACCAGGTGCCTCACTAAGGCTATTTTCACACATCCGGCTTTTCGCCGGCTTGCCGAATTCGGCGCACGTCAGTACAGTGTATACAATACAATGGCAGCGCGACAAGCGCCAGTCACATGCTGTCATGTGACCGGAGCATGTAACCCGGAAGTTGCAGCGCTGCCATTGTACTGTATACACTGTACTGGCGTGCGCCAAACCCGGCGAAAAGCCGGATGTGTGAAAACAGGCCTAAGACACACAGCATGAAAATCTGAGCGAGTGCGATGCAATAAAACATCCCTAATCGGACCAAGAAAACAATCACAGCATGCTGCGACTAGTGCGATCCTGGTTTCTCTCGCACCCATTCCAAGTCTATGGGGCGAGAGAAAAATTGTGCACTCGCGGTATCCCGGTGTAGCGCGAGTGCAGTGAGAGAATGGCAATAGCCAGCTACGGAGGAGAGAGTGAGATAATTCCCTCCCTCCTCAGCGCCGCCCCGCCCCCAACAGCTGAGGTCCGATCGCATGATCGGACCTCAGACGCAGTGATGCTTGCATGACACACTGCTCCTGCTGTGCTGCCAGCGTGAGCCAAGTATCATGCGAGGATTCCAGTAGATCCCTGTGTGACCTCGGCCTTACAATACAAAATGCTAAAATTACAGCTTTACCAGAACACCCCCGAAAAAGGATTTAAATGAAAAAAAAAAAAAAATAAATATTTTGATTTTTCTTTTAGTGCTCACTCATACTACTGTATGCATCAGATGATTGATTTTTTTATCAGATAGCACTCAGAACAATGTTAATTAATGGTGCAGTGGTGATCAACAGTTTTTGATTAGCCTTATTGTCAAATGTCCATTTTAGCAATTACACGCAATCATCTGATCTTTGTCTATTGGATGTTGTCATCGCCCATCAAAACCCAACTCCAAATTGTGCGTACAATCCTAATCCTATTTCAGAAGCACCCCTCCCTAAGATTTGGAGACTTTCATTGAAAGAAGAGCTAGGTGTGACGATTACTGAACAAGCAACAGTAGCATTATAGAGACAGGTGTGTACAGGAGATTGGACAATAGTGATCTTGGCGGGGCAATACAGCAGCCGATTGTAAAAGGACTATAAAGTCTTGCAGAACAAAACAAGTACTGGAGACTCCATCACTATGCGTATGTCATTGTAAGAGCATAAGGGAAACCAATAACCATAGACAACCATGGAAAGCCCCAAACACCTACGTTCCAAGAACCTCTATGTAACAGAGCAAAAAGCCATGAGATCCTACAGAAGATTCCTAAAGATCCTATTCGACAGGAAAATGTAACTATAGGAGATTGATGAACGAATAAATCGCATTGTTACCGTGCGTACAAGCTCAATGTTGGCTCTAAAGAGACTGCTGTTGCGGTTGGTGGAAAGTGGCTAGTCGCTCATAAAAACATTACACCTTAAGATGAAACCAAGATTTTAGCACTTAGGGGTGCTTCACACACAGCGAGCTCGCTGCCGAGATCGCTGCTGAGTCACGCTTTTTGTGACGCAGCAGTGACCTCATTAGCGATCTCGCTGTGTGTGACACTGAGCAGCGATCTGGCCCCTGCTGCGAGATCGCTGCTCGTTACACACAGCCCTGGTTCGTTTTCTTCAAAGCCGCTCTCCCGCTGTGACACACAGATCGCTGTGTGTGACAGCGAGAGAGCGACAAATGAAGCGAGCAGGGAGCAGGAGCCGGCATCTGACAGCTGAGGTAAGCTGTATCCAAGATAAACATCGGGTAACCAAGGTGGTTACCCGATATTTACCTTAGTTACGAGCCTCTGCAGCTCTCACGCTGCCTGTGCTGCCGGCTCCGGCTCTCTGCACATGTAGCTGCTGTTCACATCGGGTTAATTAACCCGATGTGTACAGCAGCTAGGAGAGCAAGGAGCCAGCGCTAAGCAGTGTGCGCGGCTCCCTGCTCTCTGCACATGTAGCTGCATTACACATCGGGTTAATTAACCCGATGTGTACTGTAGCTATGGTAGGAGAGCAAGGAGCCAGCGCTCAGTGTGCGCGGCTCCCTGCTCCCTGCACACACAGCTGTGCGCTGGTAACTAATGTAAACATCGGGTAACCATACCCGATGTTTACCTTAGTTACCAGTCTCCGCAGCTTCCAGACGGCAGCTCCGTGCAAGCGCAGCGTCGCTTGCACGTCGCTGCTGGCTGGGGGCTGTTCACTGGTCGCTGGTGAGATCTGCCTGTTTGACAGCTCACCAGCGACCATGTAGCGATGCAGCAGCGATCCTGACCAGGTCAGATCGCTGGTCGGATCGCTGCTGCATCGCTAAGTGTGAAGGTACCCTAAGGGTTGGTTTTTATGATGGGGTGATCTGTTAACGAGGTGATAGCGACTTATTACATGGTGAAACTTTTTGCCAACAAGCGATCATTTTTAAGCAAGATTAAAGATCTGGTTGGCAAGAATTGAACGATAATACGATCACTAACAGCCATTACACACTGCGAATATCGCTGTTTCAAGCAATGTTTCGATTTTCCATGTGATTTTTGCTCCATCCAATAAAAGGACTTATGGGGTTATATCCAGATACACACGGAGCGCACCGAGAGTTTCGAATTGCCAATTTTTGTTTTTTCTACACAGATACAGAACTTTCATGGGTGCATGTTCTATGATTCTGTTCAAATGTCAGTAGTTTACATAGTCCAAAAAAAAAAAAATTAAGTAAATTTGGACCACACGCAGATGTTATCCAAATGCGGTCCGATTTTCACAGACTGACATAATGGAGAAAGGTGCAGACACTTTTTTGCCTAGAGTAGATCAGGGGAAAAAATTTAAAAAAACAAAAAACAAACACAAAAGCTCTCCATTTTGTAGGTGCTCCCATATATACCTTATAAATATATTTTGCTTCGATACTATAAACCGCTATCAACCTAAACTTGGCTTGCATTTGAAGTTTACCCTAAAGGGTACATGCCCACGATAAGGACCCAGGAGTCTCCTCCACAGGAGACAACAGCTGTCCGCAACAGAGAATTGACATGCTGCAGCTCGGAAAGCCGCACCACAGGTCAGTTCACACTGCGGGCTGTACACAGTGGGCATGGATTTCTATAAATCCAATCCATTGCGCTTGTACTGTACAACACAGCATTTTGGACACCGCGAAGACACTGCAAACCCTGATCGTGGACATGTAGCCTTAGCTTGTTTCAATTTAATTGGCTTCAAAGTGTATACATATTGTTTGTGCTGCTTAATATATCCTGCCATTTATTAATGCAAAATTGAGTTCCAGGTTTAAAAATTATATATTTTGAATTAAAAAAAAAAAAATTATTACACACACTTTAATTTTTTAAGTTTAATTAATAATTTTTAGTATCTGGAACACAAAAAAAAAAAGTTATATATTTTTTTATATTAGGGTTTGTGTTAAATTATAAAAATTATGAATAAATCTTAAATATATTTTTTAACACTTTTTTTGTATATTACATACATAATTATTAATTACATAAACACACATACTGCTCAAAAAAATAAAAAAAGGGAGCACAAGCAAAATAATGGTATTTTAGTGTTCTCCATTTTTTGAACACACACACACACACACACACACACACACACACACTAGTCCCCCCCATTTGGATAAGGATAGATCAGCAACCCACAAGGAATACCTAATATATGAGGACTTTGTACTAGAGCCTTATAAATGTAAGGCCATCATATTCTGTGGGATCACAACAGCAATGTTCATGTGCACAAATACAGTGATCACTGAAGATAGTTGCAAGAGAAAGCAAGATTTAACGGACCTCCTTCACCAGTGTCACCCATGCTCTGCATCACATTATACCTACTGACAATCCAGGCCTCCAGATAGGTTAAGAAAACCAACAATACTGTCAGTCTAAAAGGCGCTTTACACGCTGCGACATAGCTAGCGATGTCGTGCGCGATAGCACCCGCCTCAGTCGTTCATGCTACATTTGGCGTTCGCTACGGCAGCGATCATTATCGCTACAGCAGCGTCACACGCACATACCTTTTCAGCGACGTCGCTGTGACCGCCGAACAATCCCTCCTTCAAGGGGGTGGGGGGGGGGGGGGGGGTGGGAAGAGTACGTTTGGCTTCATAGCGACGTCACTGCGTCACTAAGCGGCTGCCCAATAGTAGAGGAAGGGACAAAGATGAGCAGCCGGAACATGCCGCCCACCTCCTTCCCTCCTTGCCGGTGGACGCAGGTAAGGAGATGTTCGTCATTCCTGTGGTGTCACACACAAGCGATGTGTGATGCCGTAGGAACGACGAACAACCAGCGGCATGCACCACCAACGATATTATGAAAAGGAGCGACGTGTCAACGATCTTTGACGCTTTTGCGATTGTTGCTCCTTGGTGTCACACGCTGCGATGTCGCCAACGGCACCGGATGTGCGTCACTAACGACGTGACCCCAATGATATATCAATAGCGATGATGCAGCGTGTAAAGCACCCTTAAGAAATATATGTGACAATTATGTGTAGCGCAAGCCCATACACTATTGTAGTATGAAAACTTATTCTTTCTGCAGCTCTCCTAGTTTTTGCTTCATGGTAACATGGACAGTCACCATCATTCCCTGAAAATACAAGGTGATGTATCTGGAAATTATTGTAGCAACCAGTAAACCAAAGTGTGAAATACATAGCAGCCGAGACATCCGAGATCTCGTTGACATCCAGACCTAGTTGGGATTTTTTTTTTTTTTTTTTTTTTTTACGGGCCCCTTAATAGACTAGAAGTCCCAGAGATGGGTCATTTAACATTTCTACCATTGGAACCCTATGGAGCTCGAAATTCCTGGGACTTCTATTAAGAATCGCTTCATCTTGGTGGTATTTTTTTTAAAGTACAACGCTCCAATAACCATCATACAAAAAGTTGTGCTATTGAGTACCAGAGACTATAAACTAAAATTCCATAGAAAAGAAAGAACAGCCATAAAAGTTTCAGACAAAATATATATTTTTTAAAAAAATCTTTACATTAAACATAGTAACATGTACGATGTGTACAGTTTATTTCAATGACCAATATTAGCTCCCTAAAATGTAAGAAAACATTGGTGACAGTGTGTACAACTTTTCTACATCTTGCTTCCTGCATTAGTTTAACGAAATAATACAAATAGTCCTCCGCTCCTCCCTTGTGCAAATAAAGACGTCTTTTGGAATCTCTCACTAGTAACATCAGATATTTTCTGTGTGCAAGACTCATCTTTGTCCCCTCTTACGATAAAACGTTTATGTCTTTGTAAAAGATAAAGTGCTTTTATCCAGCAGAACAGAGTAAGGCGAAGCCTACTGGATCGTCATCATCCTCAAATGTGGTCATACAAATTCCAGCTTTCCATGTCCACTGTACATTCCCCAATGAACCAATGATATGATTTTGTCATTGCTGAGGTCTGTATGCCTCATTTTATCACATGTCAAGCAACAGTTTTCATGGCCCGTAACTGGAACCATGCACTCCAAGTCTAGCTTGGCCACTTGGCCCTTTTTCGAATGATGTCCATGAAAGCTGTAGTGCAGTCTGGACAGCATTTGCTGTCTCTGATCCTGTAATCTTTTATTTTCACTGCGGAGCATCCGAAGTGCAAGCATTATAAGTAGCACCAATATCAATCCACCGGCTATTGGCACAGCGATGACAGCTGCTCGAAACCACAGTTCTTTGGAGGACGTCAGCTCTTGGACCTTTGTGATGAGGTTCCTTGTGCTTTCATGTTGGTACTTGCTACCAACACCTGAAAAAGGTAAGAAGAAATATCTACTTTAGGCTGCAATAATAAAACTGCATCATGGATAATTTACAAATAAAGTAGATTAAAAAAGGCAAACTACTTTTCAGATTGGAGATCGCATGCAATTTACGAACACAAACTTAAAACAGGTGGCAGGTGAAACATGTCTACAGGCACCATTCTAGGAGGTTGTCCAATTAAGACTTCAAATGTGTTATCATGCAATTCTGAGATTGAGGGGTTCATTTTCTTTAATGGGTGCTGTGTAAGAATTTATTATCCCTTTGGTGGAGCTACTGGGGAAACACACACGATGTAATCCCCCCCCCCCCTCCAAAAAAAACCCACAACACTACAACAATTACTGTGGGTTTTAGCACATAACCGGAATTAGATCAATGAAACGCCCACATGACCCTTTTAGTTATGATAGCCATGTGTCTAAGATTTTATGATATTAAAGGCTTAAGATTAAAATGAATACTTTTTTTTATTAAATAACTGGAGAGCTAGATCTCTCTATAAAATTCTAAATTACAGCTTCTAATGACAAACTCTACCAAGGGGAAGAAAAGAAAAGAAAGAGGGGAAGGAAAAAAGGGAAAGAAAGGAAAGAAAGAGGGGAAGGAAAAAGGGAAAGAAAGAAGGGTAAAAGAAAAAAAAAAAAAAAAAAAAAAAAAAAAAAGAAAGAAAAAACTAATTTTATGCACAAATACCCATTTTCTTATACAGCAACCTTCATAACTGTCCTTTGAATTACTGCTATTTTCACACTATCTTTTCTTAACCACAAAGATGCGTTTTTGGCCCCAAAAACACTCTTGGCAAAAACGCATCAAAAACCACATGCATTTTTGCTGCATTTTGCTCAATGAGTTTTTTTTTACGTCAAATCTATTGACTGGAAGGGCTCAAAAATACTGGTAAAAACGTTAAAAAAATAAATAAATAAATAAAAACTGACATGCTGTATCTTCAAAAACGCAGCCAAAAAAAAAGATGCCCTGTGTAGACAGCAAAACAGAAGTTTCATAGACTTTGCTGGGGGAAGGAAATGCATGCATTTAGATGCATCTTTGTGAACACCGTAAAAGATGCAGTGTGTGAATATAGCCTTAAGGCCGTGTCACACACAGAGATAAGTCTTTGGCAGATCTGTGGTTGCAGTGAAATCATGGACATATTGTTCCATTTGTACACGGCCACAAACCTGGCACTGATTGTCCACAATTTCACTGCAACCACAGATTTATCTGTGTGTGTGTGTGTGACAGGGCCTTTAAAGGACATAAAACCTAAAGAATTGCAACATTGTCACAAATAGAACATTCTTTCAAATCCCTGGAAGGAGAAAAAAAAAAAAAAAGGCTGTACACGGGCACTAAAAGCCAGACAGGAGCCAAGCGCACAGACAGACATCAAAGCTACCTAACAGAAATACATCTTTAACGCTAACCATGCTTTTCCCACTGGTATCTCTAATTACATTAACAACAAAATCAATACCAGACACACAGGGCCTTGGCAGCCATAGGCCTATACATCAAGGAATGGGGGATTTACTCTTGAAAATTACTCTCCGTACCTGATGTTTCGCTCTTGGGGTGGGAGAGAACGTCGTGAAGACCTCTGTAATTGCACATGTCCTCGTGACAGCACTCCAGTTTGGGCACGGTGGCACCACTCTTTTCTTCGGCGGTGGCTTTACACATTTCTGTTGTTTTAGAAACAGAGTCCAGGCAGCCATGTGTGAGAGGTGAATTAGTGTTCTGTGGGTCAAGTAGCCTGGAAAAGCAGGCATTCAGTTCTGATTTACACATGTATCCAGTTGCAACACAGTGTGGAGCGTCACAGTAGCATCGGATTTCTCCTGCAAGAACAGAACACAATTATTACGAGGCTGTGGCATGTTCTCCGCTCAAGAAATGGAAATAATCTGATCATTTATGGAATAATTCATCGTCGCTTAGGGTTCTGGGAAAGTTTGTCAGCCTATGTGCCCACAAGAGCTTGCTCCTGCGGATTTTGCCGCGGAAAACCTGCGGATTTATCCAGATTTTCTAGATAAATCCGCAGGTTTCAGCAAGTACAGACACTCCCCATGTTATCCTATAGGACATGGGGAGTGCTGTGTCCATGCTGCGGAATATACTGCGGATATCCAGCAGCCGCACATAACTACATGTCAATTATTCCTGCGGATTTACCTGTGGAAATCCCGGCGCTCCACTATGGAGATACAGGCCGGGACTTACACAGGTAAATCGCATGAATAGCCGCAGGTTTACCGCAACAATGCCGCTGGAATCCCGCAGCTACAGTATGTATGGCTGCGGATTCCGAGGAGCTGCTGCGGTAAACCTGCGGATATATCCGCAGGAGCAAGGTCCCGTGGCTACATAGCCTAATAGCTGTTATGTGCCCACGCAAGAAAGTAACCGCGGAAAACCAACGGATTTTCTAGATTTTCCGGATAAATCCGCAGGTTTACGCAAGTACAGACACTCCCCATGTTATCCTATGGGATTTGGGAAGTGCTGTATCAATGCTGTGGTATTTGCGGCTGCGGAAAATGCTGCACATTTCCCGCAGCCGCACGTAACTACATGTCCATTATTCACACAGAAATATCTGCTGAATTCCTGACTTTCCACAATAGTGATACAGGGGGGGGGGGGAAGGGGGGTTAGAGAATCAGCGGAAATCCGCACTGTTTCCGCAGGTTTACCGCAACAACTCCGCAGATATACCGTAGCAATGGATAGCCGCGGATTCCGGGGAGCTGCTGCGTGAACCTGCGGAAATACCTGCAGAAAAGTCCACAGGTACGATCTCCCGTGGGCACGGGGCCTTATTGTTTCCGCCAACTTTCTCAACGAAAGAAAAAAAAAAAAAAACAAATCAATGGTGTGTCTTAACATTTTAGGCACAAAGAAACAGCCAGGAGACTGTAACCCCCTGCAGCAGGGAAGGAGTTAAGCGAGAGGTGTACAGGCTGTCGTAGAAAGAGTAGGTTTATTTCGCAAAGTCCGACAATGTTATAAAACAGGAACCGTGCGGCTCACAATAACGGCTGTGTTTGCCAAAGTCAATTCCTTTCAGCTGAAATGGAAAGCCATAAAATGGTCAGAGCTACAACACGGATGCCTCTACCCTCTGACTTGCACGCGATCAGGGGAAAAAAAAAAAAAAAAACAAAAAGTTAAAAAAAAAAATCAATCATTCAAAAAACAAATTCTAAAAAACAAGAAATAATTAAATCCCTTCACTTAATCCACTCTTTTTTCCTTAGGGGCCTCGGAATGTGGCGTTTGGAGAATTTTAAAAAGTCTTTACATGTTTGACAATTCTATTTATACATTTGATAGTATTCTCTATATACCACTTTCGAGCTGTAGTTGACCTGCAGTCCTATGCAAAAAGCTACAGGCACTCTCAATATAGAACATTAAGACAAATTATAGAGTCCCAATGACTTGAAATGTTTGTTTGTCCACCGCAGATCACAAGGATTTGGCCTATCTGCACCATCTTAAAAAGCCCCAGACTACACACAATCTCCCCCCTGAGCTTGAAATGCTACAGTGCGGCCCACCTTGAGATCAGGTTTCACCTCTGTGCGCCGGGCTCCCTTTAATAGCCTGGTTAATGGAAGCCAAATGACAGGAGGGCCTGGTAACAGGAGGCATTGCATTAGCACTGACCAGATCTCCCCCAGGCTTTCAAAAGCCAAAGTGCTCTAGGGGAAACAAGTCAACATGTATCCTACTCAAGAGGGGGGTATTCAAGGCCAATTCGAGAAAAAGGTAGATCCATTACAAAAAAAAAAAAAAGTGCAAGCTCCTAGGCTCGCAACATACTGAAACAAGCCAGACGGCTACTGACATTGACTAATGGGACCCTATTAGGGTTGACTCTTGGGAATCTAATAGAGAAAAAAAAAAAAAGGGGCTTTCGCATATTTATGTTTTGTCCCCCAAAAAGTTTTGGGTATTGGTGGCAGAAGAGTCTGAACAATGCTGGGTCTGTTCTCCCGCGCCCCCTTTTATATAGTTTTGTAGCTATTAACACAAAAAATGCCTGCTTCTAGTCAAGATGGCTACAGGAGGCTGCTGCAGACTTCTTTCTTTCCCTCCTTCCTTGAAGTCTTTTGAAGTCAGCAGCAGCCAGAAGTATGTGAGCCCCTAATTATATCATTATCAGGCACATAGCTTCATATCTCAGGACTCCCATCAGCCCCAGTCACTCCCTGATCTCTGCTGTCTCCTTTGATGGGGCCAGGAGGCTGCTATTTAGGTCTATTTAACCCTAATCACACCTCCCCCTCCTCACATAGGGTAAATAAAATGCTGCACTTCGTACTATGTAGACCTTTTACCACCACTCAGCTAAAGACGAATACATACATACAAATAATATATATAATATAATGCATGTGTGTAATGTATGCTTAAAGGAAAATTATATAAGTGTATAATAAGAGATAAATATATATCTATCTCTTATTATACACTTATATAATTTTCCTTTAAGCATACATTACACGCATGCATATTTTATTATATATATATATATACACACACACACACACACACACACACACATAGCAATACAATTGAAAAATAAGTGTATATATTTGCTTTTATTATTTTTTAGAGACTTAATTATCTGGATCCCATTGAGGAACAGATATGTTGCAGCTTGAGCAGTGCAAGTCTTTTTTTCCTATTTAGCTACAATGTATCTGCAGTCACTAATGTAAATTCAGGTATTCACAATCTCATTCATTAAAACAGAATGGAAAATCCTCATAGAAACAGCGCCCTCTAGTGGCAACCTCTCTGTACAGCCCTTTACTTACAAAGCTACAGCTACTCCTATATAAAGTGTGTATATACGATATCACTCAGCTTTATGGGCCCATACATTACAATATAGGCAGTGATTCAGACGCTGGGGTTATGCTGGGACTTGTAGTTACTCAGGTAGGGAGGATCGGCTACACTGATGGCTGCACCAGGGCACAGAGTTAATAAGGCTGAGAATACCTACCTTTAACGATTAGTACGGCCATCGCACACAGCTCCAGTTGCAGCCAGATGGAGAGCAGGCTAGCTTGGCGATCCATTTACAAGCCCACTCCTCCCCGGCTCTTCACTGTACGTCTTCAAGGGATTGTGCAAAGAGTGAGCATCCGACACCGCGGACATGCAGAGAGCAGCCAGCGCCTCCGGTGTACGAGTCCCCAGCCTCCAGGACACAGCGATAATCCGGCCAGAGGTTGTAATCCAGAGGTCCGCACAGCACTGAGCGCACGGCCGCCCGCACTGGCCATAAGAACGCGCTGCCGGGAGCTCCACACGCGAGGGAACGCCCACTTGTTTGCTGATTGGCTGCTGCGCGCGTAGGTCACGCCCAGACGCGCCGGGCTCACAAGTTTGCTGGGCTATTTGGCTGTCAGTCATAGGACTTCACCTCAGGGCAAAATGCAGTAGTAAGGACAGAACTGTCCCGACCAGCGCCGGGAGAGCCCGAGCCACACAGCTAGAGCCACATAGCCACACAGCTAGAGCCACATAGCCACACAGCTAGAGCCACATAGCCACACAGCCACACAGCCCGAGCCACACAGCCACACAGCCAGAGTCACACAGCCCGAGCCACACAGCTAGAGCCACACAGCCAGAGCCACACAGCCCGAGCCACACAGCTAGAGCCACATAGCCACAGAGCCGAGCCACACAGCCAGAGTCACGCAGCCAGAGTCACACAGCCTCACAGAGCCAGAGTCACACAGCCTCACAGAGCCAGAGTCACACAGCCTCACAGAGCCAGAGTCACACAGCCACACAGCCAGAGTCACACAGCCAGAGTCACAGAGTCACACAGCCTCACAGAGCCAGAGTCACACAGCCAGAGTCACCGAGCCACACACAGCCAGAGTCACCGAGTCATACAGCCAGAGTCACACAGCCAGAGTCACCGAGCCACACACAGCCAGAGTCACCGAGTCATACAGCCAGAGTCACACAGCCTCACACAGCCAGAGTCACACAGCCTCACAGAGCCAGAGTCACACAGCCAGAGTCACAGAGTCACACAGCCTCACAGAGCCAGAGTCACACAGCCAGAGTCACAGAGTCACACAGCCTCACAGAGCCAGAGTCACACAGCCAGAGTCACACAGCCTCACACAGCCAGAGTCACACAGCCTCACAGAGCCAGAGTCACAAAGCCAGAGTCACACAGCCTCACAGAGCCAGAGTCACACAGCCACACAGCCAGAGTCACACAGCCAGAGTCACCGAGCCACACACAGCCAGAGTCACCGAGCCACACACAGCCAGAGTCACACAGCCTCACAGAGCCAGAGTCACACAGCCAGAGTCACACAGCCTCACAGAGCCAGAGTCACACAGCCTCACAGAGCCAGAGTCACACAGCCAGAGTCACACAGCCTCACAGAGCCAGAGTCACACAGCCAGAGTCACACAGCCACACAGCCAGAGTCACACAGCCACGCAGCCAGAGTCACACAGCCACGCAGCCAGAGTCACACAGCCACGCAGCCAGAGTCACACAGCCACGCAGCCAGAGTCACACAGCCTCACACAGCCAGAGCCACACAGCCAGAGCCACACAGCCAGAGCCACACAGCCAGAGTCACCGAGCCATGCAGCCAGAGTCACACAGACAGAGTCACACAGCCTCACACAGCCAGAGTCACACAGCCAGAGTCACCGAACCCCAGAGCCTGAGCCACACAGCCAGAGTCACCGAACCCAAGAGCCTGAGCCACACAGCCAGAGTCACCGAGCCACACAGCCAGAGTCACCGAGCCTGAGCTACACAGCTGGAGTCACAGAGCCCAAGTCACCACGTCCCAGTCACCAAACCCAAATCACTGAGCCCGAATCACAGAGCCCAAGTCACTGAATCCTAGTCACTGAGTCCAAGAGCCCAAGTCGCAGAGCCATAGTCACCGAGCCACAGCAACCGAGTCAAAGAGCTCAAGTCACTAAGTCACAAAACCTGAGCCACCGAGCCCCAGAGGACAAGTCACAGAGCCCAAGTCCCACAACCTGAGTCCCAGAGCTCGAGTCACCAAGTCCCAGTTACTAAATCCCAGTCACCAAACCCAAGTCATCGAATCCTGGTCACTGAGTCCAAGAGCCCAAGTCCCAGAGCTGTAGTCACCGAGCCACAGCAACCAAGAGCTTGAGTCACAGAGCCCAAGTAACCAAGTCCCAGAGGCCGAGTCCAAGAGCCTGAGTCACTAAGTCACAGAGCCCGAGCCACCAAGCCCAGGTAACTGAGTCACAGAGCCCGAGCCACCAAGCCCAGGTAACTGAGTCACAGAGCCCGAGCCACCAAGCCCAGGTAACTGAGTCACAGAGCCCGAGCCACCAAGCCCAGGTAACTGAGTCACAGAGCCTGAGTCACCGAGCACCAGTCACCAATGTCCCAGAGGACGAGTCACAGAGCCTGAGTCACCGAGCACCAGTCACCAATGTCCCAGAGGACGAGTCACAGAGCCTGAGTTACAGGGCAGGGTTGCTAACATGACTTTTCATTTTTTTCTGGACAGCTTATCAATAAAATCACCGTCAGACAATATTTTTACGTATACACTGAAAACCATAATAAATCAGTATGATTACAATAATCTGTATAAGTTTCTACAGCTTCAAAAAAAATCACGAATGCCTTAAAAGGGAACTGTCACCTGTAAAAATGCTCTTACCCTGTATATATGGGGTTTATCTGCAGGTTAAGGGTATGTGCGCACGTTGCTTTTTACCTGCTTTTTTGCTGCTTTTTCTTCTGCGCTGTTTAATGCCAAAATGGATGTGTTCTTCTATTCAAGCAAAGTCTATGGGAATTTGGGTTTCTTGTTCACACTATGTTGTTCAAAATGCTGCCTTTTTGTGGCAGAACTTTGGTCAAAAACTCAGCTTTTCAAAGAAGCAACATGTCAATTGTTTTTGCCATTTGGGTTTTGCACTGCAAAGCTGAGTTTTTGACCAAAGTTCTGCCACAAAAAGGCAGCATTTTGAACAACATAGTGTGAACAAGAAACCCAAATTCCCATAGACTTTGCTTGAATAGAAGAACACATCCATTTTGGCATTAAACAGCGCAGAAGAAAAAGCAGCAAAAAAGCAGGTAAAAAGCAGGTAAAAAGCAACGTGCGCACATACCCTAATAGCGTTTGAATCCTGCCTGGTGTCTGCACATTGAACCCCGCTGCCAAGAGGAAATTGACTTTAATCCTCCCAGCATTGTTCTGGTATCAATGATAATAATGGAGGTAGTGCCAGCGCCGATTCAGTCACCGCTCTGTGTATGGAGACTGGCGGCTGTAGCCACGCCCCCCGCACTGACAACCTCTTTATTAGACACAGTTGTCAGTGAAGGGGACACAGTTACAGCCCCAGTCTCCATACACAGAGCGGTGACTGAACCCGCGCCGATGCTGCCTCCATTACTGAAACCGGAACGATGCCAGAAGGATTAAAGTTTATTTCCTCCCGGCAGCGGGGTTCAATGTGTGGGCGTCGGCAAGATTCAAATGCTATTAACCTGCAGATTAACCCCATATCAGGTTAATAGCGTTTTACAGGTGATAGGAAACCTTAAAAAAAAAAAAAAAAAATATGGACTGGACAAAAAAATGTCTTATGTTTATGGACTCTCCTGGAATTTCTCACCGATTGGCAACACAGGCCCCTAATCAAATAGCACCAAGTCACCGAATCACCAAACCCAAGTCCCTGAGTCACCAAGCCACAAGTGTAATCCTCATAGTGCCCTTAGTCACCTTCCTAATGAGAAAGGCGATAATGCACTATGAGCGAGAGGCGTAATACTCACAACCTCTACTAATACTGCTACTACTATTATTAATGATAATCATAACACCAACAGTACTATTGATAATAGTGGTGCATCAATAGCAGTGCGGCTCTAATAATTACCTCTACCGCCACTACCACCAATAATGGTACTTCTTATATTCCTTGATTATCTGTGCGGAGCCGCCGCCGCCTCACCACCGTGCGGAGCCGCCGCCTCACCACCATGCGGAGCCGCCGCCTCACCACCGTGCGGAGACACCGCCGCCTCACCACCGTGCGGAGACACCGCGCCTCACCACCGTGCGGAGACACCGCCCAACCAACAC